>NW_026933370.1:0-57241 GCF_032062105.1 Saccostrea cuccullata
TCTGTATGTTTTTTGCCTTGGTTTGACTTAACCTTTTCTGTGAGTTCTTTTGCCTTGGTTTGACTTAATTTTTCTGTGAGTTCTTTTGCCTTGGTTTGACTTAACCTTTTCTGTGAGTTCTTTTGCCTTAGTTTGACTTAACCTTTTCTATTTTTTTTCCCTTTGGTTTGACTTAACCTTTTCTGTGAGTTCTTTTGCCTTGGTTTGACTCTAACTTTTCTGTGAGTTCTTTTGCCATGGTTTGACTCTAACTTTTCTGTGAGTTCTTTTGCCTTGGTTTGACTCTATATTTTCTGTGAGTTACTTTGCCTTGTTTGACTTAACCTTTTCCGTGAGTTCTTTTGCCATGGTTTGACTCAACCTTTTCTGTGAGTTCTTTTGCCTTGGTTTAACTCTTACTTTTCTGTGAGTTCTTTTGCCTTGGTTTGACTTAACCTTTTCTGTGAGTTCTTTTGCCTTGGTTTGACTCTATATTTTCTGTGAGTTCCTTTGCCTTGGTTCTTTTGTCTTAGTTTGACTCTAACTTATCTGTGAGTTCTTATGCCTTGGTTTGACTTAACCTTTTCTGTGAGTTCTTTTGCCTTGGTTTGACTTAACTTTTTCTGTGAGTTCTTTTGCCTTGGTTTGACTTAACCTTTTCTGTGAGTTCTTTTGCCTTAGTTTGACTTCACCTTTTCTGCGAGTTCTTTTGCCTTGGTTTGACTTAACCTTTTCTGTGAGTTCTTTTGCCTTGGTTTGACTCTAACTTTTCTGTGAGTTCTTTTGCCTTGGTATGACCCTTCGTTTACTGTGAGTTCTTTTGCCTTGGTTTGACCTAACCTTTTCTCTAAATTCTTTTGCCTTGGTTTGACTTAACCTTTTCTGTGAGTTCTGTCATGGTTTGACTTAACCTTTTCTCTAAATTCTTTTGCTTTGGTTTGACTTAACCTTTTCTGTGAGTTCTTTTGCCTTGGTTTGACTCTAACTTTTCTGTGAGTTCTTTTGCCTTAGTTTGACCCTTACTTTTCTGTGATTTTTACCGGTCACGGTAGCCTAGTGGTAGAGCGTTCGCTTCGTGATCGGGAGGCCCGGGTTCGATTCTCGATCGCGGCGCCGCGTCATACCTAAGACGTAAACAAAGGTAGTGACTGTTCCTTCGCCAAGCGCTCGGCACTTGAAGTGAAAGTCACGGGTCTTTCGGATATGACCTTAAAAACGTAGGTCCCGTGTCACGGTAGGCGTTGGCACGATAAAGAACCCTCACTGCTCAATGGCCCTGAGTGCCGAGTATAGGTCTAAATTTGAAGCCCTTCACCGGCATCGGTGACGTCTCCATATGAGTGAAAAATTCTCAAGAGGGACGTTAAACAATATACAATCAATCAATCTGTGATTTTTTGCCTTGGTTTGACTTCACCTTTTCTGTGAGTTCTTTTGCCTTGGTTTGACTTAACCTTTTCTGTGAGTTCTTTTGCCATGGCTTGACTTAACTTTTTCTGTGAGTTCTTTTGCCATGGTTTGACTTAACTTTTCTGTGAGTTCCTTTGCCTAGGTTTGACTTAACCTTTTCTGTGAGTTCTTTTGCCTTAGTTTGACTTAACCTTTTCTGTGAGTTCTTTTGCCTTGGTTTGTCTTAACCTTTTCTGTGAGTTCTTTTGCCTTGGTTTGACTCTAACTTTTCTGTGAGTTCTTTTGCCTTGGTATGACCCTTCATTTACTGTGAGTTCTTTTGCCTTGGTTTGACTCTAACTTTTCTGTGAGTTCTTATGCCTCGGTTTGACTTAACCTTTTCTGTGAGTTCTTTTGCCATGGTTTGACTTAACTTTTTCTGTTAGTTCTTTTGCCTTGGTTTGACTTAACCTTTTCTGTGAGTTCTTTTGCCTTGGTTTGACTTAACTTTTTCTGTGAGTTCTTTTGCCTTGGTTTGACTTCACCTTTTCTGTGAGTTCTTTTGCCTTGGTTTGACTCTAACTTTTCTGTGAGTTCTTTTGCCTTGGTTTGACTTAACCTTTTCTGTGAGTTCTTTTGCCTTGGTTTGACTCTTACTTTTCTGTGAGTTCTTTTGCTTTGGTTTGACCCTTACTTTTCTGTGAGTTCTTTTGCCTTGGTTTGACCTAACCTTTTCTCTAAATTCTTTTGCCTTGGTTTGACTTAACCTTTTCTGTGAGTTTTGTCATGGTTTGACTTAACCTTTTCTCTAAATTCTTTTGCTTTGGTTTGACTTAACCTTTTCTGTGAGTTCTTTTGCCTTGGTTTGACTCTAACTTTTCTGTGAGTTCTTTTGCCTTGGTTTGACCCTTACTTTTCTGTGATTTTTTGCCTTGGTTTGACTTCACCTTTTCTGTGAGTTCTTTTGCCTTGGTTTGACTTCACCTTTTCTGTGAGTTCTTTTGCCTTGGTTTGACTCTAACTTTTCTGTGAGTTCTTTTGCCTTGGTATGACCCTTACTTTCCTGTGAGTTCTTTTGCCATGGTTTGACTCTAACTTTTCTGTGGGTTCTTATGCCTCGGTTTGACTTAACTTTTTCTGTGAGTTTCTTTGCCTTGGTTTGACTATATTTTCTGTGAGTTCCTTTGCCTTGGTTTGACTTAACCTTTTCTGTGAGTTCTTTTGCCTTGGTTTGACTTAACCTTTCTGTGAGTTCTTTTGCCTTCGTTTGACTTAACCTTTTCTGTGAGTTCTTTTGCCTTGGTTTGGCTCTATATTTTCTGTGAGTTACTTTGCCTTGGTTTGACTTAACCTTTTTCTGTGAGTTCTTTTGCCTTGGTTAGACCCTTACTTTTCTGTGAGTTCTTTTGCCATTGTTTGACTCTAACTTTTCTGTGAGTTCTTTTGCCTTGGTTTGACTTAACCTTTTCTGTGAGTTCTTTTGCCTTGGTTTGACTCTATATTTTCTGTGAGTTCCTTTGCCTTGGTTTGACTTAACCTTTTCTGTGAGTTCATTTGCCTTAGTATGACTTAACCTTTTCTGTGAGTTCTTTTGCCTTGGTTTGACTCTAACTTTTCTGTGAGTTCTTTTGCCTTGGTTTGACCCTTACTTTTCTGTGAGTTCTTTTGCCATGGTTTGACTCTAACTTTTCTGTGAGTTCTTATGCCTTGGTCTGACTTTATCCTTTTCTGTAAGTTTCTTTGCCATGGTTTGACTTAACCTTTTCTCTAAGTTCTTTTGCTTTGGTTTGACTTAACCTTTTTCTGTGAGTTCTTTTGCCTTGGTTTGACCCTTACTTTTCTGTGATTTTTTGCCTTGGTTTGACTTCACCTTTTCTGTGAGTTCTTTTGGTTTGGTTTGACTTAACATTTTCTGTATGTTCTTTTGCCTTGGTTTGACTTAACCTTTTCTGTGAGTTCATTTGCCTTGGTTTGACTTCACATTTTCTTTGAGTTTCTTTGCCTTGGCTTGACTTAACATTTTCTGTGAGTTCCTCTTTCTTAATTTGACTATATTTTCTGTGAGTTCTTTAGCTGGGTCTGGATCTTACTTTTTCTTTGAGTTTCTTTGCCTGGGTTTGGCACTGAGTTTCTTTGCCTTGGTCTAGATCTTACCTTTTCTATGAGTTCTTTACTCTGAGTCTGACCTACCTTTTCTGTGAGTTCTTTACTCTGAGTCTGACCTACCTTTTCTATGAGTTCTTTACTCTGAGTCTGACCTACCTTTTCTATGAGTTCTTTACTCTGAGTCTGACCTACCTTTTCCGTGAGTTCTTTACTCTGAGTCTGAACCTTCTGCTCCAGTATACTGATCCGTGCCATCATGGAGGACATCAATTCCTGGTCACTAGGGGGCGCTGTAAACAATCAGAACAAAAATGTGTAATACATTCAAATATGTATAACATGTAATGCAGTCATATACATGTAACATGTAAAACAGTCAAATACATGTAACATGTAATACAGTCAAATACATGTAACATGTAATACAGTCAAATAAATGTAAAATGTAATACAGTCAAATACATGTAACATGTAATACAGTCAAACATGTGCAATATGTAATACAGTCAAATAAATGTAACATGTAAAACAGTCAAATATGTGTTACATGTAATACAGTCAAATATGTGTAACATGTAATACAGTCAAATATGTGTAACATGTAATACAGTCAAATACGTGTAATATGTAATACAGTCAAATACATGTAACATGTAATACAATCAAATACCTGTAACATGTAACACAGTTCAATACATGTAGCATGTAATACAGTCAAATACCTGTAACATGTAATACAGTCAAAGATATGGAACGTGTAATACAGTCAAACAAATGTTACATAAAACAATTTCTTCTTGAATTTGAATGGATGAGCTATCAGATCTATTGCCATTTATGATGCTTTTAGTTTTTAAAAGATGCAGTTTAAGTTGTATACACTTATTGTCAATAGAAATTGATTGCCTGTTTAATCAACTTCTCCCTGAAAATAATTGTTGTTAATGGTTTTCAGTTTTTTTTTAAAACAGACTAAGTACTGAAACAGTCTTAAGAAAGCATGTTCAAGCTCAATGCCCCTGGCTTCTTTAAAGATGGACAGATCTAACTTCATCTGGAATGTACAGTATTAGAAATCCAGATTCTTCATGAAGAATCATGCACATTGAAGACATAATGATTTTGCCTCAGATTTATTCTCTCTTTCATACTAATTATCATTTTTCAATTTAATACATCAATATGGCAACACAATGTAAGAGATTTCAAATTTAAATATCCTAGCAAATTTTACAGCAAGAATTAAAGCCTTAACACACATCAAACAAAATCAATTACGACAGATAACAAACATTATTAGAACATTACATCAATTTAAAACAAGCAAGCCGTCATTACCTTGAATTGTTCACTTATTCATACTCTTGTCTAATACATGGTTAGTACGAAATTAAATCCTTACACCATGTCGTATGAAAATAAACTTACATTGTACTTTCATCTTGTAGTTGATATTACCTGAATTTCAGTATACATGTATTCTATCATAACTTCTTTGATAATTGAGTAAGATAATAAGTATGAGATACTTTAAAAAATGAATAAAAATGCCAGACTAAGTACTGCACAGTTATAAAAGGGTTAGTGTATCATATACATGTGTACCTATATATTTTAGATAAAAGAAAAATTTGAAAGCAATGGCAGGAGAATTAAACATAGACACATTGGAAAAGGTACATATATTTATATTATATAAAATTTGTCAGGAAAGAATATGAAAGGTTAGGAAAAAATTCTGATAGCAGCATTATAAACCAAGTACCATTGATTGAGGTAGAAGAATTTTTATATCAGACAAAAGTACAAATACATGATCATAATGGAAACTAAGGTTAGCATTTAAATAAAAGGGATCCTGATTCAAAGAAGAAATCTGGTGTCAGTGGAGCCCCAGTAACTTTGCGATGTACATGTACATATAATGGTAAAATAAACTTAAATTAATCTGAAGGGAGAAAAAAATTATACATGATAGTAAGATAGTATGATATTGAAAAGTCCAGATCTACAAAGAATAGCTTATGATGGAAGATAGCGCTATAGAGTATATAACAGTCTAGACCAATAGCCACACCCATAAAGGGATTGATTGATACCTGTCAAAAACGTAGCATTATCAGGGGGCGTGTCATCAGTAAATGATGACGAGGATTTCAATCTCTCTGTAAAGAAGGACATCAATCAATATTTTATCTATCTTTTTTTTAAATCTCAGTAGAACTTTTGCCATATCAACATAATTTATAATAAATACACACCCAGTGGGGGGTTGTTGATCCTCGGTACGGGCGTACTGTGGGTGACGTGTGGTCGGGAGGTGTCCAGTTTGGGCAGTCCTCCATGGAACGGGTCAGCTCTGGTGTGGCTCCCCTTCAGCCGACTGGCAGCCATGTTGGTGGTGATTTCATCAAGTAAGCGATTCTCATCCTCTGCAAAAAATACAAGTTCTTGAAGGAAAGAAAAAAAAATAAGGATACAGTACAGCTCACGAGTTTCTTCCGGATTCCACCGGCCACGGTGGACCTAAATTCCACGCTTTTCCGTGGAACTTTAGAAACGTCGGCGTCTTTGAAGTTCGGTCTCCGATCCACGGTGTGACACGGTGCGTACACAGTGTGACACGGTGCCTAAAAATTGCAATAATGTTCCTCCACGGTGCGACACGGTGTGCACACGGTGTGACACGGTGCCTAGAAAGTGCAGTAATGTTCGTCCACCGTGCGACACGGATTTAATCCACGGTGCGAGTCGGTGTTTCAGCACGGTGTTAAACGGCATTTTTTCCAATTCTTCCAATTCTACTTAAAATGTATAATTTTTCAATTCTTCAAACACATAACTCAAAGCAGGTCCATACATATATAAAATCAAAGATATATTCCAATTTTAAACGACGTTTTTTGAAGACATGTTCTAAGAAAGGATATTGTTTTAATTTATTTCTAATAGATAGTATAGTAATGGATAATACATTATTCTAATGTGTTTACTTTATACTTCTATTTCCTATTTATTCTTATTCTATAATAATGTCGAAAGAATTCCATCGTCTTAATACGTCGGTAGCGTATAACCTCTTAGGCCTGAACCCTGTATTAGTTACACCCGTAGGCGATTGAACACAAGATGACACACCTGTATACACACGTGCCTGGTCCTGACGTAACCCACATATTATTGTTGACCCTCCCCCCATTTTCACTTTTAATGTACATCCCTCCTTGATTTTTTTAATATTATAAATTTGCATGGTTCAGTTCTTTTAAAATTCCTGTGTCACACATTCACTGCGATTTCTATATACAAGTACCTGTTACATATTTAAATACAATGTATATAATAACAAAAATTCTATAATTATGTAACAAAAACAGACGAAAAATAATTCATTTTAAAATTACTTTCGGGGTTATTAAAAAGACAGTATGAAACATAAAGCCCCCTTTTATAAATCTCTCTCTATCTCTATCTCTCTCTGATACCAGTGGCGGATTCAGAGGGGGGTACATAAACAAACACACACCCCACCCTTGGATTTGCAAAAAAAGAAACAGAAAGAAGGAAGTCCCAATTTTTTGTTGTTTTTACTATAGAAATATAGAAATGTTAACTGTTGTAATATATAAAGAAATTTGGTTGCGAAAACAAAATGAAATCCCACCCCCTTAACAAAATAGGATTTTCGGGTTCGGAGATATATTTACCTTTCTTTTACAAAAACTTTCAGGTATTAATCCATACAAATACTTTTTCCGAGGTTGATCAACCTACCACGTTTAAAAACCATACTTCATCCTATATCCCATTGAGTTGTTTAATTACATGTATATGTAAAACGTGCATTATAATTACAACTCTTTTCCCTTCAATCCCATGTTTGATAAACCTTTCAACCCCCCCCCCCCCTTTCAAAAATTTATATAATTTCAACAATGTGTGTATTACTACTGCTTCGTACATGTACTCATTTATACAAGGTTAAAACTTTCTTTTTCAGAAAGCATTAATTCGTAATTTACATGACTGTACACATGTTTTGAAAATACAATTAGTCACTCAATGATTGACATATTTAATCTATTAAACTTCAGAAAGTGTTCGGTAAATAAGGTATGATTATTTTAAAAAATACGTAATTTTTCATCAAAAGAGACGGTTAATATCTTAAATTTGCGCAGTTTCCATGTCCTATCATTTACCGAAATCAAAGTCTATCAATTTCTTTGAAATGATTATTACTCGGCAAATCATTGGTTAAGATAAGGATTATTCATTCAGAAATGTATATCGTATGAAAAAATGAAAAGAAAAAAAAAAAACAGTTTGCGGCGAAAACATAGACATTTAGCGATTTTAGAAATGGTTTTAACCCCCCCCCCCCCACCTACATGTACCCCTTCTAGAAAGTGATACGAATCGGCTAATTAACTTTATCAAAAGTCAGCAAATTTATTTAAGTTTTTAAAAATCTTAATACATGCTTATTTGTGTCTGAAAAAGGATAAAAAAAATTAATATAGTACATGTAACTTTATATTCATTGTTGTAGTGAAACCTGGAAGATGAATTTCGTTTGATATCAATTGAGTGTGTTACATGTATACACTTGCTGTGAACTAAAGAATGTGAAAGGTGTGATAAACGTACGGCGCCTCTGGCCCACCGGCAGGGACCCAATATATTTTTTAAACAGGTGTGAACTCGGAACTGACCATGAGAATGTTTCAAATCACGAGAGAAATTCTTTCCGCGTAAACAGACTCTCAAGGTCACCTAGCGACATACGATTTTGATTGACAGGTGAATGAGTTGATGCACAAGAATCTCGTGCGTACAGCATATACATGATTCATTGCATGAAATGGGTTTAATATGAACCAAAGTTGTGGAAATTAATTAGAATTATAGAATGATTAATTTTGACTTCCGTAACCTAAGTAAAACTACGAATTAAAGAAAATAATAACAGACTATGTCAGAGGGTGTTCTCTCTCTCTCTCTCTCTCTCTCTCTCTCTCTCTCTCGTATTGCTTTTTACACACTTGACAAGAAAAGAAAAACTGATTAAAATTTAAAAAAAAATGAAATAATTACTTGCAATAACATAAAGTAGTAAAAACTAGTCTTTGAAAACAATGTTTGCTGTTACGAGAAATACATTATACTTTAGAAATTACTGCATTTCTGAACAGGTATGAAATATATTGACGAAGAAGTGACTCTGTACACTAATTAACAAGAGAATTTGCAATTCATCTATATCCAGTAAATTTGTTTTCTAGAAGAAAAATAATAGAGGTACAAATATTATGTATGTGAGAATGTGAAAAATAAAAACCGGATAGATGAACTTGAAAGTTAACTCTCTCTCTCTCTCTCTCTCTGAACATTCTAAAATGTAGAAATGAATCAAAATCAGTTTAATTTTTATGAAAAAAGTAAATTATGTATGATTTGTAGAGGAATATTTAGAATGCTGCTTTAGCAGTTCAAGCAATTTTTTTTTATTGAAAAAAAAGTTTTCGTACCAATCGCAGACGATTTATAAACAAGAAAAGAATACCCGATACTCAGGTAGAAATACTTCCACATATTCGAAAGAAATTGAATTTTTCTGTCTCAAAATGTCAGGTTAAATCAATGAGTACATACAACTGCCAGATTTTTTTTTGTGAATGTATACAACTAGTCAACTCCCAAACTACGTATAAGAAATTATCGTGAATACTAGGGTTTATTTTTCTTGCATTCATTTTTTCTTCCTCGCACGTAGCAACTTACAACTAGTATCTTCATTGATATGTGGTCAATCTATTTATACTATAATATTTCTACAAAATAAGGGTATATTCATAATCTGCATGTATACTGACTCGACATTTTTTTTATTTCACTATTTTTATTTAAGAAGTAGGAATCAAATAATGTTGAATTAGCTATCTGATACATTAAATATTTGTGAATATCCTTTTATAATAATTATTTTACAGAGAAAATAATCGCTAAAATTATCTATGTTTCGCACTGAATTAGTTAAACGGCAACGTACTGTCTTGTACTTGGATTTGTACATGCGATTTGGCGCTTATATCGGAAACATAATAATTTGCACAATAGATATATATAATTGTTCTTGTTTTCAAATAAATATGAAATATGAATTCAACAGAAATAAAATTTAAATTTATTCAATATACTTGGCAATCATACCGTCAATGGCGAACCAAAGTTAACACCTCGGAGCTCTTATATGATGAACTCACATGTTTGTTAACGAACTGTTTGTATTAAGTCAATCTTTATTTTTGAAGTTTTTTCTAGCTATCAAATAATAATTATTTATAATTTCAAAATTCTATAGCTGAGATGATTTTTATAAACAAACTATTTACTTCCGTAATTTCTCACACGGTGGAACACGGAGGGTCCCCGAAGGAAATGGTGATGTCCACGGTGTTACACGGTGCGTCTTTGGAATGATCGCAATATACACACACCGTGGAACACCGTGTACACGGTGTAACACGGAGTATTTTACACCGTGTATTTTCCACCGTGGGGTGGCAAAAACTCGTGAGCTGTACTGTACATGTGGTATTCCCTTGAGTTTTCTTTGAATAAATGACAGATTCTGTTTTAGATCTTGGGAGATTCTCATATTTAAGTCTTTGTACATGAGGTTTCATGAGTTGTATGGTAGTGTCCTCGGCGGCTTATATATTGTTATGAGTTTCTTTATGTATGATGTACTGCTGTGAATGTGTAATAAAGGGATCTTGAAGCAAAAATTATGAAACTGCAGAGAGCTCATTATTATTTTCAAAGAAAGGACTGATGTAAAGAAGGATCTTTGAAGAAGAAAGAACAATAATCTGTTATCAAAGCACATAACTCAATTGCAAACAATGTACAGTACTATGAACATATTCAACAATGTCATGTAATGCAACACCTTTGTTTGGAATTGGAACAGATACCCCCCTCCCCTCCCCTTTCCATTGATCCCCACCTAAAAAGACACTTACCAATAAAAAGTTGAACTCTCCAAGGCAAGAAATGACAAGACATGGTCAATAAGTTGCTGACAATTAGAAATTAAAGGCAAAACACAATGTCCAGTGCTAAAATAATCCCCTTCTAGATAGCTTACAGTATACATTACATATAATTAAATGGCCTAACTGTAACCTTTAAACCTGGCATTATTGTAAAATAGCTTCTAAACTAACAAAGGAGTTGATATTAAACCCCCTCATAAGGACAGACTTTTGATAGAACATTTATAAAGAATTTTTATCCTAGCGTAAAACTAGGGACATGTGCACCGCAGATGTCATCTGTATTGAAATTCAGCCATCTACATCATTCTATGTACTAACTTTGAAAGTTTTTATCAGGGGTTTAAATTGGTTTTATTTATTGATTTCTTTTGATGCATAATAGTTAATTTTGCAAACTCATAACGTATGTTGGTACTTATCATGCTTAATATAGACATTTAAGAAAGCTACAAAAAATATAACGATCAGTCTTAAAACAGTTCTTATGTCAACCTGAATATTTTACAGAAAATTATGCTAATATTGAATGAATGAAAATTGAGACTATTTAGTTTGACTGTATCTCAGTCAGTAGCTACACAGTGAGTACATATTGGCATAGAAGCAATATATTATTAGTTATGTAGACACTTAGAGGGGTAATACAGAAATGTGTGGGGTCCTTGAAAAAATCCATATTGGGCGAGGCGTAAGCAGAGCCCAATATGTATTTTTTTTAGGACCCCACATATTTCCGTATCACCCCTCTAAGTGTCTACATAACGAATTTATCCTGCTGATGGTTCTCTAAAAGACTAAATATTTATAGTATCGATAAACCGCTTTTACTGAGCGTCCAAGCAAGACGTTCTGCATCCATTGTTGTCATCAGACGCATTGTGACGTCAATTATGAAGCTCCATGCGGGTCACGTGAAAGCAATATATTGATGATGTGTGGTTGGTAAATTTTTAATATACGGTGGGTAGGTCACGTGGAGGGGGCACATTAGCAATGTGAGGTGGGTAGACAGCATAACATCGTTTCATGCAATATTGCTATCGACCAATGAAATTTCACGATTTTTATCAGAGGCAGGATAAAAATTACTATCAGTGTATGTATAGAATACTACAGATAATTTTAAAAGATACATGTACTTACCAGAGTAAGCAGGACTCCTGAAAGGCATACTCCTGGAACTGAAATAAATTATCTTAATTATTATATATTGTTTATATATATTGTTTTATGATTTTGTGTTATGCATCTTAATTAGCATTTAGGGTAAGAAGTTATCAATATACAAATTTACTTTTCACATGCATGCAATTCAGTTGTCAATACATAAAAATAGCTACTGTAAAATCACATATTTTCGAGGGGTCAATTTTTTTTGTGGTGTGAAGCAAATATATTGGTTCATGGGGATTTTATTTCGTGATTTAAGAACTGTTCAGTACATGTGGTGGTGGACATGTTGTTGGGACTGAGAGTCAGGGATAGACACTAACTTTAAAACCAAAGTTGTCAGCAGGGCTAGCTATTTCTATTTTCTACTAGCCTAGGCCTGTTCATGTATTACTTGTCCAACAGCCGAAGGCTGGTGTCCGAGTTGCGAAGCGACAACGGGGGTAGGTGCGGGAGGGGTTTCCCTCTCCTGCTGGTGGGGGTAACGGGGGCCTCCCCCGGGAAATTTTGAAAATAGAGATGCAAAATCCTGCATTCTAGCTGTATTTTGGGTAAAAATTTTATGTCACTCTATGATTGTACCTAAGACATTTTTCTATTCGAAATATTTCATATTTATAATCATTTATGGTATTTCAAATCACCTTTGAAGTTTACATTTTGACTTACAAAAATAATAATTATGATGATAAAACATGTTTGAAAATAAATTTAACAATTTTCAAGTATATTATGTGTAAATAATAATTATTTTCTAGCTTTTAGTAAGTAATTGGTAAAATATACTGTCGCCCTGCAGGAGCAACTTGAAAGACATGTTTAGTAGCCGACCTCAGTATTCATGCGCAGTTGTCCCGGGCCAGCGGGCTTAAGCGTTAGTGTCAAACCCTGCAAACTGTCTGTTCATACCATGAAAACCATAAAAGTTAAACCCCCAAGAAAATTAGTGATTTCACAGTATTACTCTATTTGCATTTTCAAAATGGCTAGCAATTATAATCTTGCAACTTTCCTAGGAAAATTAAAAACATTGAAAAAGCAAAAAGAGCAATATACAAGCTACTTTGTTATGCCATGTAATTCAGACATATTATCTTAAATAAATTTACCTTAACCCTACTGCCTTGAATTAAATCATACATGTTAACTCTACCGATTTAGGCGGGAGTCTACCGCTTTTTCACTCAATCTCCCGCCTACCGAATTTATTCGTAAATCTACCGCTTTTCTACAAAAGTTTTGTCTAAAGTATTTTTGGTTCGCTTGGGTATCCATTTTTGAAGCCACTCGTCTGAAAATCTCGTAAGATATCGTGTGATTTGACCCAGAAGCATACAAACGCTTTTTTTGTACTGATGTGTCGGCGCGTCGATTTACCCAAATGGACCCAAATGGAACCCAAATGGACCCAAATGGAACACAAATGGAAACACAAATGGACCCAAATGGAAATCAAATGGAATATTAAATATGTATTATCGTATTTTAATACTTATTCAAAATGATGAAAATAAATGAACTTACAGTTACAAATAATTTTTTTTATTGAGTTGGCTCGCGTAGCGAGCTACTCCCTGTCGACATAGCCATTTCAGAGCTGTAAAATTTTTCACGCATTCATCAAGGTGATCCATACGCCAAATATAATAGTTCTAGCAAAAAATATGCTTTGGTTTGAGTGATTGTATAAACTTAAGAGGTAAAAACTGTATAAAATTTCCTACTGTAACATTATTTTTGCCTCATACATGTATGCTTTTAAAGAAATTTTTGATTAAATACCTGTATGATGTAAAATTACTGCGTATGAATATATATGTTCAAGCATGTTAGGCGGATCTAATCTTCCCATCTGAAATTTATTTATAATTGACCTAGAATACTCTCTAACACAAACACCTGATGCTCTCATTAGCTGCAGCTAGTTGTTGCTGAAAATCTATTTTTAGAATCCAGATTTGCTGTGGGAATTTTTAACCTAATGATCCCATAACACTGACCACTTCAGCTAATGTGCTGAAATTCATTATAGAATCCAGTCAAAATAATACTGAAGCCCCTTAGTGCCAACCTGTATATACAAGAGGCCCATGGGCCACATCGCTCACCTGAGCACTAAGGGTAGGAAAAAGTAGAAAATGGCTTTTTATTGTAAAGTTTAAATCCAAAAGTAGCCCCATGACCAATCATGGAATTTGCTATTTTTTAAAAAATGATTTTTAAAGAATTTTCCAATATATATCTTTAAAAACTTTGGTCGGCCATTTTGGCCTCACCCTGCCCTGGGGGTCATGACTTGAACAAATTTGAATCTACACTACTTGAGCATGCTTCCATATAAATATGATGAATTATGGCTTTGTCATTCTTGAGAAGAAGATGTTTAAAGAATTTTCCTATATATTTCTATGTAAAACTTTGGTTGGCCATTTTGGCCCTGCCCTACCCCCGGGGGTCATGATTTGAACAAACTTGAATCTACACTACCTGAACATGCTTCCATATAAATATGATGAATTATGGCTTTGTCATTCTTGAGAAGAAAATTTTTAAAGAATTTTCCTCTATATTTCTATGTAAAACTTTGGTCGGCCATTTTGGCCCCGCCCTACCCCGGGGGGTCATGATTTGAACAAACTTGAATCTACACTACCTGAGCATGCTTCCATATAAATATGATGAATTATGGCTTTGTCATTCTTGAGAAGAAGATTTTTAAAGAATTTTCCTATATATTTCTATGTAAAACTTTGGTCTGCCATTTTGGCCCCGCCCTACCCCCGGGGGTCATGATTTGAACAAACTTGAATCTACACTACCTGAGCATGCTTCCATATAAATATGATGAATTATGGCTTTGTCATTCTTGAGAAGAAGATTTTTAAAGAATTTTCCTATATATTTCTATGTAAAACTTTGGTCTGCCATTTTGGCCCCGCCCTACCCCCGGGGGTCATGATTTGAACAAACTTGAATGTACACTACCTGAGGATGTTTCCCTATAAGTTTCATCTTTCCTGGCAAAGTGGTTCTTGAGAAGAAGATTTTTAAAATATTCCACCAAATTTTCATTAATTCCCAATTATCTCCCCTTGAACGAGGGCGTGGCCCTTCATTTGAACAAACTTGAATCCCCTTTACCCAAGGATACTTTGTGGCAAGTTTGGTTGAAATTGACCCAGCGGTTCTTGAGAAGAAGTCGAAAATGTGAAAAGTTTACGACGACAACAACGACAACGACAACAACGACGACAGACAACGGACAAATTTTGATCAGAAAAGCTCACTTGAGCCTTCGGCTCAGGTGAGCTAATAAAGGAAAAGCAGTATACACTTTATTTATGAACTGAACATGGATCAGACAAATAATATTCAATCTCTTAAGATGCAAAATAAACTGAATATATTAAGGTATGGTGCCCATATGTATGAAAAAGCTCAATTGACTCGAGCGAGTCAACTCGCAGGCCCTTCAGGCCTTTGATTATTTATCTCTAATATTGTATTTTGAAACATGAAGTTTTTATAGTATCCTATATACCGGCAAAATTATTTGGGGGTGGGGGGGGGGGGGGGCATGGCCTCCCCCCCCCTCCATCCGTTCATACGGCCATAGAAACTATCAAATACTTCATTTTTGTATTCAATTATGTTCAATAGTTATTACAAATAGAATTAAATCGCATTTTTAAAAATACAATTAAAGAAAATAATGATATTAGAATATTCTCTTTTTGTTTTAATTTCATTATTTTCTATGTTTTCAATAAGTAAAAACTTGAGAATACGATATAATATATATATTTTATATTCCATTTGGGTCCATCTGATTTTCATTTGGGTCCATTTGAGTTTCCATTTGGGTCCATTTGGGTTCCATTTGGGTCCATTTGGGTAAATCGACGCACCCCTGATGTGTACATAGATTTCAAGCACGTATTTGACAACGACTACAGCACAAAACTCAGTGATTACATTGGTAGTAATGGTTACGATACATTTTTTCGACATTACTGCCATGAAAAAGAAGATACTGTAGACGTACTTTTTTCCACGGGTTCATATTTCCGCGGAATCTCAATTTCTGTTTAATCCGCGGGTAGAAAATTACGCGGATTTTTTAGACTGTTACTATATGCCTTACATTTATATTAAGTACGCTTGGACCAATTTCCGTGGAAAATTTGTGACCGCGTACATAGCGGAAATTAATACCACGCGGAAAAAAGTACTTCTACAGTATAGCATTTTAGAATTGGATGAAAACGTTTGACATCGTCTATAAAAGCACAGAAGCTCACAGTTTTATCAATAAAGTCAATAGAAATCACTCGATTGACCAAGTCATGAGGCACATCTCTACTTTCGTTTTCGATCATCGCAGGAAATCCAATATATTTAACGAAAGATAGGAACTAGTTGTACATCTATATTAAACTATGTCATCATTTGTTGTGTTTGATAACTGAATAAACATTCAGAATTATTGCTTCTAGGCTATATCAGCAAAGATCACTCTTCAAAAGGTTAAGTTAAGCAGCCAATCAAAGCAAAATGATGAGCATGAAAAATATTTAAATTTGTATAATTTATATCAAACTTAAGGTCTTTCTGTCTACTTCTTTGCAGTTGATATCTAAGATTAATTCTTGTAGTTTTCATTTAAGACCAAACATATATATTACATGCAATATATCTTCATAAATCCAAGTGTAAAACAACGCACGCAATGCTACCACTTTTGAGGTCTGAATCTCCCTATTTTTCATCACAACAGGTTAACATGTATGATTAAATACTTGAATTGTGTGTATATGTCTAAAAAGTGTCTCACAAACAAAATGCAATTTATGTAGTGGTACTTTCCATTACCAATAAGTGACAGTGTGGTATCATTAAGTAAAACTTTAATATTTTCTTTTCAGATTAAAATGAAAGCTATTCAGTCACACTATGGTTAGATGTATATATCTTTGCAAATTAAAATCACAAAAAATTGCAGTGAAATGTTTTGGGTACAGTGTATTCCCAACCTTAACTGTGAAAGCTGACTGAATCCGAACTGCTTTGCTATGTGTATTTTTCAAAACTGTTTTTAAAAGCTTGTCAATGGTCATGATGGTTGTCATTTAAAATTGTCAATGATAATTTTAGATGTTTCACAGCAAATACAAACACATTCATATTAAAGGCATCAAATTCCAGACCCTTTCCTTCAAACAATATTATGACACACCATTAAAATATAAAACACCTCTACCTTTCCTTGGAGCCTTTAAAAAAACAACAAAAACTGGATGATGAGTAGCTTTAATAAAATTACTAAGATCATCATGTCTTCTGAAGGAATATTTCATAAAATTATAATAAGTACAACTACAGCTGAGCTTTGCAATCTCAAACTCTGATAAAACAAAAAAAATATATACCATGGATAGTCTATATTTTTTTTTACTGAATTTAACTCAATATCTTAAACTCTTGGTTATCTCAAAGTAAATCACATTGAGTTTGAGATAACAAAGTTTGACTGTAGTTGATATTTGACTCTTAGTAACAAGTATAAATCATAATATTATAACCATTTTCCTTTTGTAGGACAGACAGAAATTCAATACTGTTTTGTCAGTAAAAATATACATACTAACTAAGCTATGGGTAATGGGCATTATCATAACCTTATTCTAAAAAAGCACTTGTTTGAATTCTTCGTGTTGTAATTTAAATTCACCAAATTCTTGGAAACTTTCTTACCCAGTTTAGGTATTGATAGATGGATAAGCAATTTCAATCACAAAAATATATATAGTTTGTGATCTTAACCATAGAATGAAAGAGTATTCCCAGTCCATTTATTCAGAGGCCATGTTCATCGTCCTAAATAATAATGTACATCACTACATCGGGATGCACATGTATCGATCAACAGTATAGATTTTTATATGTACTATAGTATTTAATAATTGACCTAACTGTCACTAAACTGTGTTTTACAAGAAGAATGTACAACAATATCAATTTTGTTTGTTTGTTATGTTTGTCAGGGTTTTTTCACATAATTTTTTTTTCTCTCTCTCTCTGGACTGCCCCCCCCCCCCAACACAAATACACCCTCCCTCCCTGAGATGATTAAATATCCAATGGAGGAAAAGAGTTGAAAAAATGTAGTTAAAAATATTGATCACATATATTGTCTTTTTGGTGAATTGGTAACAAGTTCAACCATTCTGTAAAAACAGACTGTAGTTAAAAATGTCATGCACAAACCAGCAAACGTGAATGAAAACTTACCCTAAAAGAAGCGGATTTTTATGCGGTTTCTTTAGACTTGAAAGCGGGGAACTCATTTTTAACTGATATAAGAATAATGACTAAGCCGGTCAGTCTGAAATGCCAATACAATAGACATAAATTTTTAACTAAGTCACGTATTTGTTTACATCTAAGGACGCCATTCTACCGGAAATCACTAACATATAAAACCCAAGATGATCATATTCCGGATACACTTGAACTAAAACACATTCTGCCCGCCTTATCCACCCATCTTCTTTATTCAGCAAATTCTATGTACCTTTCTTCATACAGATTTTATACATGTATTTCTGATTAACAGGGGCTTGCAGGAAAGCCTATTTAGGACCTATCAAAAACTATATTTGAATTCGATATACTTAACGAATTGTCGAAATTGTTAGAACGAATTAAATGCATAGATCAAAGTTAACTTTGAATGTAAGAAATCTCTAATGCAATATTATGCGTATTGTTAAACATGTTAAGGGGGGAACTATGTCGTTCTACGTCAAGGCAGCGTTATGTGACGTCACAATAGCGACGTTTGTTTTTACCTGTTGACACTTGCAACTGTGATATAGGCATAACATAGTTGATAATCAATTACGTACAAAATTTACAAAAAGGAAAATTTATTCATCATTAATCACAGTTTTATTTGATTTATGGAGTTTGTTAATATTAGAATTCTCTTCCTTTGGTTGATAATTCATAGCAATTTCTGTTATGAAAAAATACCCCGATAATATGCTGATATAATAGTGCAAAAAAGAGATAAAATTCTGGAAAGAAAGCGGCTTAAATCAGGGGAAATGTTTAATTTTATAATTACCATTAATGATTTTCTGGAGAAAACTAAGAAAAAAATTAATAAATGTACTTGTACGGGTGTATATTTGCTTATTGATTTATACAGTACATGTAGATTTTATTGTATAAAGTCATTCCTAGGTTCTAATAGGCATTGGTTGTTGACGGGGAAATGGGAGGGGGGGGGGGGAGAAACAGAATGAATGGAATGTAGATATTTTTTTTATCTATTTAAATTGTTTCTGATAAAACAAAATACTCGTTTTCCGCAAAATAGTTTTATATTCAGATGTTTGTCGGTGCTCACTTACCCTTTTTTTTTAGTGCAGAAAGGTCATTATTTATGACACAAGAGTGCGAAAATAGAAGAAATCGTCATAATTCTCGTTTATTTTATCATAAAGGTATACTTTTTCCTTTGTTGAAATAAAGAGATGAATCATTTCTTTCAAAAAATATGAATTACAAAATTTTCACACAAAGACTTTTTAAGATATTACCTGTTATACATGTCGGAATTGTAAAAAATACGACAAGAAAAATGAGGTAATACTTACATTGTGCTCCATTATAATTCTCATGCGAGATGGATTTCAATGAATTTGCCTCCATTTTAAAGGTACAAGTCATATAAATTAAATAAGTGTTGATTTAGAATATGATTTGACATTTTTGGTTCTTTTTAGCGCAGATTTGGAGTAGAACAATAACGTCTGAAAATAGTCTATTTTTAGCATTTCACACTGTTTTTGCACGTGCTCCTGTGTAAAAATAAGCATATAAAGGTATTGTTTTTAATACCTAAAAATTAAGAGCAAGTGGTCAGGAAAGAAATGTGAAAGTTTTGAAAATTTCACACAAAGACTTTTCGGACATAGGTCCCCCTTAAAGGAATTGTTTGAAATCCAGCTTTTTGCAGTTGAGATAAGAATTTGATAAATTTAATCCAGAAATAAGCGCAATTTTTTGTGCTCAATAAATATACAATATAATGGCACTGTAGCTCTCCGATCTGTCAATATATTTTTTGGACTAAGTTTTTCTGTACAGCTAAGTTTTCGATAAAGTTTTTCAAAGTGTCAAAGTTTTCGATCAAGTTTTTCAAAGTGTCAAAGTTTTCGATCAATGCAAGTTTTTCAAAGTGTCAAAGTGATCATTATAATAAGCCAAGTTTTCAAAGTGTTTTGGTCATAACAATAGTTAAATATAGTAAACTATAGTAAATTATTAAAATAGTTTTTATGTTAGGGTAAATTGAGAGGGGTTGAGAGGATACCACAGGATACATGGAGTTGGTGGTGAATGCTTATATTTCATCTGCTGAAGACCGAAGTAGATGTGGACCAAATACACTTTGCAGTGAAGTTGCAGAGAATGTACAGCATATAGAGGGTGGCTCATAATGTGGATATCCGCGTCATTCTGAATGACCAACTCAATGATGGAGAGTCTCTGGTGGGAGGAGTGGCCATCCAAAATTAACAGTTGGGGACTTTCTTGGCAGCGTCTTCAACCATTTTTCTCCAATGTCGTCATTCATCCAGCCATTAGCTTGGTAGTACCAGCGTGTTCCTTGTCCTTGTCAGTGGTAAGGGCGTTGAAAAGGGTTATCGGGATTCTCATACTTTTTTAAATTGTGTCAATCAGGGTATATACACTAACATTTAAGACTTCTGCTGTCTTTTTAATTGCTTTTCATTACAGAGGATTGCATTTTGCATGC
The DNA here is from genome assembly GCF_032062105.1 of Saccostrea cuccullata. NCBI lineage: Eukaryota > Metazoa > Mollusca > Bivalvia > Ostreida > Ostreidae > Saccostrea > Saccostrea cuccullata. Next base: position 20,539 of record NW_026933370.1, read on the forward strand.
TGTCATAGCTTCACTACTCCCATTTCCGTCGTTGATTTGCTTTTTGCATATTATGTAAGAATTTTCAAGTTAATATTTTCTTAGATGATACGTGAACGGAATACTTCGTGATTTATTTTCATCAATTGAAATATTAGAACTTGATTTGTGGGTAAAAATGTGCTGGGTTTTTAGCTTGAATAAACTGGAGACGAAAAATCAAACTTTCGTCTAGATTTATGATACTTATGTACATTGTGAACACACACACAAAAGAAATAGGGGTAACATAATAAATTTCTGAGATGGATGGGGATGTCTTAACAATTATGTAGAGTTTTGCGGATTCGTTATGTAAGTTGCAATTGGTGTGTTTTAAGGTGCGGAAACACGATACGATTTTTCATCCGATTTTCATTCGACTTGCTCAGGTAACACGATCCGATTTTACGTTCGATTTACAAACGATTTTGGCAAGAAATGAACAGGTACTTGTTATTATTTTTTACATAGAAGTACATATATTTCTGTACAAGGACGTCTCTGTTCTGTCGGGATAAAAAGAATGGGAAGAAAAATCACATCAATTTAATATTACGTCATTTTACCCCATTATGACGTTGATGTTGACGTAGTGTACACGGTACTCATGTCAATGATCACTCAAAAGTAGATGATCAATCGAAGTTTATTACTTTCTACTTCGGCAAAAAAAAATCTGCACTATATTTTGGTCTACCAACAAAGGTGAAATAATATGCACCACAAAAGTTAACTTTGTATGATAGGCTAGCCGATGATGAAGAAAGAATAAATGCAGTTTATAAGACGCTCTTCAAGAGTTGATAAAAGCGAAACAAATTTAATATTTTGTAGTTGCTGAAAGGATAGACTGTTTTCTTTATTATATAACTAAAAATAATAATTTTTTTAAAAGTATAAATTCTACTGAGAGTATGTGAATTAACTGATTATTGAAATGTTTTAAGGAAATTAATGCTGATTATTGTAGAAAAAATGTGTAAGAGAAATAGGAGTTCCCCTTCCCCTCCCAAATCATTGACATCGGAAGCAAATTGAAAGGGGGCCGGACTAACTGAAAGAGAAAAAAAATCAAACTTACAAGCAAGACTTGGTCAACAAGCAAAAAATGTGTCCATTGGTCAAATACGAAAACCATATTTCGTTGGGGGGGGGGGGGGGGGGGGGGGGGGGGGCTCGAACTTCTTTCAGTGCCTTTTTTTTTTTACAAACACTAGGCCTACCTCTTACCTAAAATGCAACTTGCGTCTTGAAGGGGGGAGGCTAAACCTATAAACCTATATCTCAATGTATAAATGTTTAATGCCTATATTATGTCTATCTTTCTAAAAACAATCCCTCCAGGTTCTGACGCCTATATACAAATAATACGATCACTTAAAGTTTAATGTACATGTAATACGTTGTATTCGCATGCATTTTAATTAAAGCTTTCGCCCTCAAATGCAAGAGATTAGTAACTTATTGAAGATTTATATAAAAATAATTCGTTAATTTATTTAAAACTTGTAACTTTAATCTTCTAGAATTCGGAATTTCAGGTACAGAATGAAGTTGTCGCTTGGGGTTTCTACTTTATAATGGCTATGTTTTGTAGATACCGGTAGTAATTAACAGCGATATAAAAAATTGCATGAAAGATCTTAATTTTAATCAGTAACATGTACAGTGTATGCTAGTTTTAAAATACCCCCATTTTTGATAATATTCACGAACTGAATGAAGTGTAATCTATTAAATTCAGCTCTTAAATAACCGAAAAAATATTTGTGATAAATCATTAATGCATAATAAAGACACAAATTCCCTTGCTTGCAAACTATTGTTGAAGAATGCTTGATATTTTTTGTATGCATGTACTAGTAATTTTTTCTTTTCCATACAATGTTTTTGGGTATAGGAGTTTTCTTTTTATTTCATTACACATATGTATTTATATATAAAAAGTTAAAAACTGTTATTATTTTACATTTTTTTTTTAATTTCGTGCCGTGGGAAATGTCATTGTGACGTCACAATTTTCTTCAGAAAGTCGATTGAAAATCTGACGGCCATGCGATTTCCAAACGACTTTCAGACTTTGCTTTCGACTTTCGACTTGGGTGGTCACACGGTAAGATTTTAGTCGAAAGCAAATCGGATGGAAAAATCGGATGGAAAATCTGATGAAAAATCTCATCGTGTGACCGCACCTTTACGTATAACTTCAATAACTATAATTGCCAAAAACAAAAATATTGCATTAGAGATTTCCTACATTCAAAGTTAACTTTCATACAAAGAATTATTATTTTCATAATCTTAATATTCAAATGAAAAATTCCACACTCATTAACTTTTATTGTTTGATCTCTGATCTAAAGACAATCACTTATCTTGTTCTGATAATTGACTTCCTTAGAATGAAAATATCACAGTCTTTAAAATTGTTTTCACTTACTTACATTGTATTTCGTAGTTTTTTTTTTTTTTAAATCTCGTCTCTGGTGCAGACAAGTTGAATAATCCCGCAAATTGACAAAACAACAAAACAAAAAGTGCAAAGGTCATATTTTATTGAAGTCACACTAAAAGCAAACCCGCGACCAATCTTAAGTGTTACAATTGATTAGCACAGAATCATTAACAATGACCATGAGGTATAAGTGGACTGAATTATTGTGACGGAATGATGAATCACTTTTTAAGCGCTAAGCGCAGCGCAAAGCGCTTTCTGTCAGCGTAAATCTACTTCCGTTCTGGATCCAGCGCCACTATAAGCAAGATAGATAACTCAACTTGTTATTCTAAAAATATGCAACTGGAAATCCCTGACTCTCTTTCTGCTATTTTAGTGTAATGCTGCGCTACGTGCATTTCTATATATAGAAGGCAATTAGTAAGGTTTAAGGATGTTCCACATTTAGTAGATAAGAACAGTTCTTATCATGCTCTTCTCTACACATTGTACTTCATTTAAATCATGTCAGCACACATAACTTTGATTCCATGTAGCTTACAATTGCTGCCTCTATGGCGCAAATACTAGTACGTAGTTTAAAAACAGTTTATTATTTAATTTATCATGTGCATGCAATATGATAGTGATTGAATATTCAATACGTACCCGGTACATGATTTAAAACTCAGATGGGATTTTGATAAGTTTTTAAATCTCAAACTGGAAGTGAGTTATTCAGTAAAATAAATCACATAAAATTGATTTACAATGTACTACTTACATAATATGTACGTTCTATATATCCATATAAACTATATTTTTTTTCTAGACATTTATTTCAGGCAATGTAACTAAGTCAAGTCTTTCTATTAACATCATGCACCATGCTGAGATTTATCAGTGAAGTTGATTTTCGCATCTAAGTATCAATTTTAGTACAGACTGGAATGCATTCAACATGCTCAATGACGGTCTTTTTTAATATCTATACTTGTGTTGTACATAATTCGAAAGGAAGGCAGTCTGTTGCTGTACAGACATGTAAAGCATGTGGTGGATGTGATTGCAGGATATGGCGAAAAATGTACGCTTAAAATTATATATTTTTTTGAAAATCAAAGATAACAGGATAGCATCAAAAGATAAATATAATAATTATCTTTATACTAAAATGTATATTTACATATTACCTCTGACATAAAATGCGTTAATTCTACGGATGTTCGTTTCACTTGCATAGAGTTTTGTCATATGATGTTGTTACAAACATGATGCCAATCTTCAACTTAAAAAACGTGGAAACGCAGAATGAATTTGTTATTAAATATGATCATCAGAAGATTTTATCTTTCAGTGTTGCACGTAAATGAGAGGAATTTTTAGCGTCATTTTCAAGTGTTCACATTTTTTTTTTCAAATACAATGTATAAATTTTCCAGTAAAAGTATAGCTACATCTACATTTAGAGTTTACATTTAATCGGAAAACTCGATTACCATCTCCCTTCCCTTTCAATAAATTGCAATTTATACGCAAATACGAGCATAGATTCCTACAAGGCGATGGGGAAAGAAAATAATTTTACACAGAAAAATATTTTCTTGCAATTTCGTGTACAGTACTTTAAGTAAAATTGATTGATCTTTTACGAAGATAATATATAATACTTGGAAAAAAAGGCATGAGACAATGTTGAATTTAATATCCCAACGGCGGGGTTCACATATTCAGGACTCACATACTTTTTGACGACTGTGCTTGACCTAGCGCTATCGCATTGTCAAAATATCGCTTAAAATTCAACACAACAGGTCATTTTAAATTAAAATAATTCTGATGAATTTTAAATCAATATGCTTAGCGCTTCCCAGTACTTTCAGTACTTTGATTCAGATTGACACCATTCTTGAGACCCATTTGGTTATATGTTTTATGTCAATCATGCTATAATTGTATCTAGTTATTTGATGTAACTTGTTGTTGCTCTCTGGTACAAACTTGATTTTATTTGTCTCTTAACTTTTGATGTTGATGTATATAATTTTAGTTACTTTTGTATACGTTTTTATATTGTGCTTTTGATCCACTATCATTTATTGCATATTTCAATAAATAACCATTTTTATTCTTTAATGAGGAGTTATGTTCTTATTTGATGTGGATGGTAAGGCAAACAGACATAAATAAACGAATAAAAAACATGTGCACGATGTTTTTACGATATTTTCGATATATTTAAAAATGGTTTCTTTATGCTAGGATATTGCGAATATGTTTCTATAAAAGTTTTAAACAATAAAATGCTTTCTTTGTTTGTTATTACTGGAATTAACGGAAGCAGCTGTTGCAGAAAAAATACACAACCCGCGTAAGCGGGTTATGTAAATTTTTTCTGCAATAGCTGCGACCGTTAATTCCAGTAACAAGTAATAACAAACAAAGAAAGCATTTTATTGTTTATATTTATATCTGTTTAAATAATCAATTAAAGTAGGATTAAAAAGAATAATTATTGTATTAATAACGCGAACGTCTTTATACGTTTCATTGATGGAACAGCCACTGATCAAGAAATCTGTACAGGCGACAAGCCGCGACATGCCTAATGTAGTTCATGCAGTGATTAATGCAATGGGTTTTATTAAGAAATAAGTGAGAAAATATTCAGTGGATGTAAATATTGCAATATTATACTGGTACTACTTGCTACGTAAGAGAGATTGCTTTTGTTTACCGATTTTACTACTAAATAGCACAAAAAGTATTAATCCAATGTTAAAACAATATTCATAAAATAAACAGCTTAAAATGTAATTTAACACCAAATATTTACATTTCCAATGTCTTTGTCTGACATAAAATTAAAAATAGTTTATGTACTTTATTTCCCCATCAATGTATTGGTTTATCACGTGCAGGGCGGGACAAATAGTTAGAGAGAAGCAAGGCTTGGAGTACGTGGATTGGTGGAATCAAAAGCATGTAAATATAAAAAATAACTGTCAGATCTTATCAAATTCATGACGATGATCAATCGATTGGCTTGCGTGATAATTTTATGTAAATTCTCACTCAAGCCAATCGATTGATCAAATCATTATTTAAAAAGAAAAATAAGACAGTTATTCCTTAATGAATTTAAATGTTTATGATTAAAATCTTGAGTTAACTTCTATGGCGTGATTTGAACGTTAAATATTTAGCATATCTTTTTTCTTATTTCATATCAAATTAACGTATATATATAATCACAATTTTTTCCTGATTCAATTATCTTTAAACATTATTTCTTGTTGTTAAAATATACATTCAATAAAAAAAAACTCTAACGAAAGTGATTTAAATTTACTTTGTATGAAAATTGGAGATAAAAAAGTTTGCTTAAGTTACATGTACAGTCTTGACACTTTTATGTTGCTCTGAAAACCTTTCCGATTTTCAACATTTATTTAATTATTTCGTGAATAAACAAGGGTGTCATACAATGGAGGTGGTGTACTTATTGTTTCTATTTCATCATAGTGTGAATCCTGTGAGTTTAAGTCCACCACAGACTGAACTTTTTGCCTTCTATGAAATAAAGAAAGCGATAATAAAATTACATTCAAGTTTTCGTCAAATATGCAAAACATTAAATTGCTTTAGAAAAACGATTTCATTGAAATTATTTTCTTTAAATAAATATAAATGTACGAGAAATATACCTGTTGGAATAACAACACATAAAATCTGTAACCACAAAAATCCTCTTGTATTCATCTATTAAAAAAGGATAAAATGAAACAAATTTCACAATCAAGTATGTAGCATATAATTAAATAATATCATATGGCACTTTTATAGCACATCATTATAATAAAACTCTTTTAAAATATAATTTATCATTGCATCTGGAAATGTTCAAACTTACCGTTCATAAATCCTTTCTCTGCTACCTACAGAGATATAAAAAAAAGATATATATTAAGTAAGCTCTGGAACAGTAACCCCAGTCCTTTTTTGTTAATTCCTTTCGTGGAAACGATATTCTTTTTCTTTAAAACAGAACCGTAAAGCAATTTATTGTTTTATGGCTAACTCTAATCGATGTGTCGACATGGCATCATAAATTTTTTTTATCGGACTTGCATAATTTTTGTGACTCACGTATATTTTTGGATTATGTTTTATGCAAAAAGGTAATTTTTTATCAATAAGATTTCTGATTTCGATTTCACTTTCCTTACAAAATAAATAAGAGTATGAGGTGAGTTCTAACGTAGCAGCTTTTGGGAAATTAAGTTGACATTTGCTTGTTTGATGTCAGTTCTAAATGATTTTAATGACAAGAAATAAACTCACCTTGGAATGTAGATCTCTATTGGTTAAAACATATCCACAATTGATATATGGATGTTCTTTTTATAATATTTCAAAAAGGTTAAAATTTTTTTATTGGTAAAAAATTGAAATATTGATGGTATTCAATGTAGAAATACATTTTTGATTGAGTACTATTTCTTTTTATCTATTTAGTATAATTTGTAAATGTAATGTGTAAAAAGTGAGATATTGTTAATAAACAAACTGGAATCTCATTTTAACGGGTTTTCATAAAAAGTAAAAACATGGAAAAACTTAATGCATATCAAATAATTTAAAAATACATTTTCAATAGTATGGATGGTTCACATGACTATTTGTAAATAGTTTTAGGTTATAAGAACTGATAGATGATAAGAGGGTATTATCGTCAAATTATATGCAGTTCATTCCAATTGCTGACTAAATCTGTTTGTATGAAATAATTGATTAAGGAATTATTTGGTCATATCTCTTTCAAGTGTGCAGTGATATAAATTTGAAACAATAAAACTGATTTCACTTTCAGATCCTGCATGATTTTGCTAGCTGTATTCATAGAAATTAAAGGTAAATCAAAATGGTTGACAATTCTTTTTTTAGCATTGGAAATCACATTTTGTACTCAACATACATTGTATTATATAAAATTATATCATTATGGTAACCCAATTCTTTAAATAAAGCAATGCCAAAAATAAGCGCGAGTGGAGATCTAGAAAATCCACACTTTTCAATCAAACTCGAATTTTTTATGTTCTTTTTATGAAAATTAAAATTCGTTGCATGAAAAATCCTAATGATTTATGATTAGCAAAAAATCTTATGTTGTTCAGTACATCTGTGTTATCATATAATTATTTAAATATATAGCCACATTGTATATTCTTATTGCAGATGCTTCTCATCACTGTAACAGTGGAGGTATTTATCGATATAAAGTGAATTCATTTCATTTGTGACTAATTAAAAGCAATTCTTCCTAAAAAAGGCAAACTTACTTTTTATTATAAAGCACACTAGAATTAAAATTCCATTTATATCATTATATAAAAATATTTGGATTGTAGATCCATGTTTTGTCGCAAAAGAAATGTACCAACCCTACGCCCGTGCAGAAGTATGTGTATTCAATTCTGAGCATGCACCCTGTGATAGATATCTGACGCCTGGATGGTACAAATCTGATGAACCACTATTGGATCGGTGTCCCGAATTATTAAGATGTGGTGCAGTGTACCCAGTATGGTTAAATGGTACAGCTCTAGATACAAACATTCATGTTTATTTAGTCATATTTCACACGATTCAAAATGATTTACACCAATAATAAAAAATCTAAGCGTTGTCCTTTAATTGAAAAACAACCTTTATATCATTAAATGAATGAATCCACAAAAAGAGATTTGTTTAAAGATGTCAATTGCAACATTTGCAATGTTTTCTCATACAGGTTCACTTCCAAATACCACTGATGGAACAGTTTCAAGAAAGACATGCCGAGTAGGATTTAACAACAGTTGTTCAAAGGAGTACGAAATAAAGATCAAACTTTGTGGATCGTTTTATGTTTTTTGCTTCCCATCTCTGGACTCCTGTTCAGAGCGCTTTTGCTTTGGTAAGGGTTTAGAATACATATATCTTTTTGATTAATTTTTTGTTTTATAAATATGAGTTTAAGCCTATTTTCAGAGTGATAAACAATATGTTCAATATTAATTAACAATTGTTTTTGGCTTCGAGCTGCTTTGATATTGTCCAAAAATCTATAAAAATAATTATAGGGAGAAATGGTTCCTGTGAATATCCATTTGAAAGCACGACATTGGTTACAGAGAACAATGAAACTAAAGAGGAAATCATCAAAAGTAAAACAAAAGAATATTACTTATCTGCTTGCATTCCGTAGAACTAAAAAGGATATACATTAAATGAAAGTTGTCTTGTTTTGAGTACTTTAATTGAAATCGTATTATTCGGTCAATTTCTTTTTTTTATTTGAACAGATTTGGAATCCAAATACATCGCTGTTATATGTATTTTGTCTATCGTCTTAGTGCTAGTCCTAGGAGTATCATTGATCCTGTATATTGCAAGGTAACTCAATTCAATAGATTCCTTTAAATTAAAATATCTGTCAAAATTACATCGTGTTCATTATTTGTGTGCTTTTTTTTTACAAATAAGGAAGTATCATTTATTTTATTCTAGGAAAAAGAAACTTTCCAAAATGGTGTCACAAAGCATTGCACACTTAACAGAGACAAGAAAATGAAATATCAGGCGTCTGATAGCCACATTTTACTTTAATACAATGTGTATAGACTGTGTGTCATTGTTTATGGGTGTCTGTGTGTGTGATCTGTGCGTTTTCAAGAGAGAGAGAGAGAGAGAGAGAGAGAGAGAGAGAGAGAGAGAGAGAGATTTTTATTGTGTTCTAAATTTTGACCTTTACATTAAACATTAAAAACTTTCAGCACACTTTTGTACCTCTCTCATTCTTGGGTGTTTAAATAAAGTTTTATTCGTTTTCAACTTGAGAATATAAGAAATTAGCATTTAACTTGTGAAGCAAATTAGTATCACTGTGTTCTCTTAAAACTGAATTAAAAGAAATGAATGCTTTCACAAGAGGTTGTCTGGATGTTACCTATCTTAAACATATTGAATATTATAAAACTATAAAGAATTGTTGAAGTTTTGTCCCCAAAAGCTTACAGAGATATACGAGGGGTTATCAAAAAGTTCGTGGACTGAGGCTATAAAATTAATACTATGTAGTCTGTGCTTTCAGAATTTTTATAGAACATAAAACAACAAAAAATAAAGAGATGTTGAAAAATGTAGCCTTATACATTCATTATTTGCCAAATTATTATAAAATGAAAACATTATATGATCACCCGGCGCTGTCGTCGTTTATTTTCATGACGTCCGATAACGTCATTGTTTTTTTCAATGTGCGCTTCTTTTACCTCATACACTTTTTTTATGAGATACCCTGGTGCTCAGTAAGGATTTAAACCCGCCTTGTTTATATGATTTTACGATGTCATGAACAGTGGCCTTCAATGAATATAATTTTCCAAATGGATTAATATATTGGGAGAGATCCGCGCTGGAGTGTGCCGGCATATTTTGCTTTTAGGAGTTCAATATCTACAACACATGATCAACGTCATTTTTTGACGTGATTAATTTTTCACACCTTGATTAGCAAATCGGCTTTAACTGTGTAACCCTTTTGTCTCCAAATCTATTTTGAGATTAAAAGACAAGTACTTTCGATGCATATTATTTCTCTCTAGCCAGTTTCAACATATTTTAGGTCTATACCAGTTTTTTCAGGGACAAAACTTAATAGAATGTTGGAAAAATTTTTGTGAGTAAAAATGTTTAAAGCTGACATGAATTCTTAAAATCACAACATTTTCATCTATGTACGACTTGTTTCATACCAACTATAGCCGTATTCCGCCATATTTCTTTCAGATAGATTGTCTCATTGTAACGATATATACCCCAATGCGGTCGTTACACTTGAATGATTTTTGGCTTGGGTATCGACTTGTGCACATCTCCGATGGTAAAAAACATGAGAACACATTAGGTGATCGAGACATTTCAAAACCACAACAAACAACATAATAATCATATTTCTGAATAATTATTGATTTGAATCAAAAGGAACAAAAATGCAAGTTTGGAAGAGAAATTTTACGAAAGCCCAGAAGGTTCATTCGAGATTCAAGTTTCGAAATACGAGATTCAAAATTCGAGATTCGAAATTCGAGTTTCGAGATTCAAGATCCAGAATAACCAATCAAAAGGCTCATTCGAGATTCGAGGTTCGAAATACGAGATTCGAAATTCGAGTTTCGAGATTCAAAATCCAGATTAACCAATCAAATTCGGGTTCAACATTTGATTACTCCCCTTTATTATGTTTTATCTATCAATAAATCGTTTAATATATTTATAACAAATGAGTCATTTGATTAAAGTACAATGCAAGAAAGAGTGTTATATATATTAGAAGGAAAGTTAAATAATCATTGGATATTTTATCAACAAGATATACTTCAATTTATATTATGACTTCTTAAATATTAAAAAGAACACATATATCAGGAATATATATATTTTTGCATTGTCTACTTTGTAAAGGGTTGTTGACATAATAATAAATTTATAAATAGTGACTAAAGATTAACAAAATCCTCTCCCCTACCCGCCACACCTGCCAATTTTTCCCGACACTGAAAATGTTACTTTAAAAACTTGAAAGGCAATATAGCCTTGATAAATAAAAACCGTGTTCGTTTTCCTAATAGAGGGAATACTCAGTACATAAAAATAAAGTTTTCAATTACTTATCTTCATCTAAGGCTTTGATTTCTTGAATTAATTAACAATTATATATATACAATACAGATTGCAAATATGAAGAGGAATAAATGCAGCATTCATTTTATCTGATATCAAACAGTAGATTAGTCTAAATTAGCTGCAGAACTATAGCGTTATGGTTTTATATTTAAGTCTCTGCATGACCATAGCGTTATGGTCAAAGATTAAAATATACTCAGTTTTTATTTATCAACGCTACATTGCCTTTCAAGTTTTTAAAGTAACATTTTCAGTTTCGGGAAAAATTGGCAGGTGTGGCGGGTAGGGGTGGGGATTTTGTTAATCTTTAGTCACTATTTATAAATTTATTATTATGTCAACAACCCTTTATATAAAGTAGACAATGCAAAAATATATATATTTCTGATATATGTATTCTATTTAATATTTAAGAAGTCATAATATAAATTGAAGTATACCTTGCTGATAAAAAATTCAATGATTATTTAACTTTCCTTCTAATATATATAACACTCTTTCTTGCATTGTAATTTAATCAAATGACTCATTTGTTATAAATATATTAAACGATTTATTGATAGATAAAACATAATAAAGGGGAGTAATCAAATGTTGAACCCGCATTTGATTGGTTAATCTGGATTTTGAATCTCGAAACTCGAATTTCGAATCTCGTATTTCGAACCTCGAATCTCGAATGAGCCTTTTGATTGGTTAATCTGGATCTTGAATCTCGAAACTCGAATTTCGAATCTCGAATTTTGAATCTCGTATTTCGAAACTTGAATCTCGAATGAGCCTTCTGGGCTTTCGTAAAATTTAGATGCATGAGTACGTATTTTACAGTGCGCAAATTTATGCAGAATAAACTTGAAATAAAAAGCAGTAAAATCTGCAAACATATTTTGAAATTATATCATTTGAATGGAACAAAACAACCTTTGATTTGCAGGTCCTAAAGATGCAATTGATGCATATCGAGAAAACGCCTCGAACGCTGTAAACGTACCCATACCTGGAAATAGGTTACTGCATCGGTTCGAAGATATGCACAAGTCAAGTGATATTCACCCTGAATCCCATTTATTGAAATATGCATCACAAAAAAAGAAATAAACTCCATAAAAGCTCAATAGTAAACACACTGTCATTACTCCGTACAGTCGATACACTTAGTCCGTGCTGATCACATTTTGGTCAGGGAAAATATCACAAGTGGAAAGAGAAGGTACACTGTATTTGCGCGGCTGAAAAGGGGGGTGGGGTGGTTTAAAGTATTATAACTGCTGTTCATAAGGTATAATTGTGAATTGTGTATCTACATGTAGTTCTAATATACATTCTATACAAAGTCATGTATATAGTCTGCAGTTGGTTTGCATCGCAAAATTAATTTGTCAATTATAACTGATTGTTTTAGTACTAATCTCCAATCGAAACCAAGTAATTTTTTATGTGTACATCTATACGTTCTTTAACACACACGGAGAAAGTCCATCCCCTGTTCAATTTCACATTTAGGCATTTGATTTTTTTAGGCGCGGGGGGGGGGGGGGGTGGGGGGGGGGTGGGGGCATGCAAAAATAATTGACATGACCGTTATTTAAATATTCTTGGAAGACTGACATTTCTGCCGAATTCAATTTTGAGATTTTTTTTAAATGGGTCACTCCGACCACAAAGTATACGCATTTTGAGGAATGTAACTGTATTATGTTGTTACAGTGAGTCTTTCGAGACTTCAGTATTCCTGCTTAATAGTCTAGCTATTTTTTTTTGTATAAAAATAATTTCTTTAGAAGTATTTGAGAGATAAGGTAGGGATACTTGACACTGGTTGAATACGGATAATTTTTATTAACTCTTTTGTATATTGAACTCTCTCTCTCTCTCTTTTCTACGCACTTTGTGCTGTACCATTTATTAAGCCTTAGAACTGATCAAGAATTTTTCTCAGGCGGGATGTCGAAACATGAATTGAATAATAATTTTAATTTTGACAAGAAATTAACCCACACGCCCAAATTGAAATAGAAACTAGAGGTATTGTGAGCAATGAGCTCACTAAATGATACCCCGCCTCCCATATGATTATAATGGCAAAGTCCATATTTTGCTGTTGTCGCTAAACCCAAAATATGTGTCGAATCAAAAAGCAGGCACGTAGCACCGTAATTTAAAGTGTTGGCCAGGCAGATATTTTTTTTTCATTACCTGAAAAAGTTGACAAGCAAAAAAAAGAACAAAACAAAACCTTCAAGTAACATTTCCTATAGTATAAGTTAGGTGGCGGAAAAAAGTGGGGGGGGGGGCTCCCCCACCCCACCCCCGTTGCTTCACCCCTGAAAAGTAAAATAAGATTTGCACAATGGTAATATGTAATAAACCTAAAATTCGGTGAAAGTTTCATTAAAATTCACCAAGTGGTACAAGATGATTTGCGGATAAGAGATTGGTACCCCAAAGCGTATGAAACAGACGCACGGACAGACGGACGGACATAACGGTTACTATATACCCTCCCACTTTTCAAGCGGGGGATATAATAAACGTGAAGTATACATCGCAGGAATGGGAACATTGGGAACTATCTCAAATTCCTTCTCAAACGTACGTGTCGAACCTGGACCTGGACAACAGACAGAAAAAGAGAATTTGTAAAAAGCTAATTGTAGGTAGAATGTGGAATTCTCATGGGGAGTTTGCTCTCTCTTTTTATATGCTTTTTCTAATAATCATTAATTATTTATGTCTAGAAATTTAATTCACATTAAATTTTATTTTCATTATCAATGCACCACATAATCAAACTCATTTATTATACCCCTCGCAATAAGTCGCGTGAGGTATAATGTTTTTGACCCGTCAGTCAGTCTTTTTTTTTTTTTTTTTTTTTTTTTTTTTTTTCATTTTTTGGTTACCCCAACTTCTCATACACCACTGCACAGAGTTTTGTCGAACTTTGCAGATATTTATAGGAGACAATGTGTGTGTAGATATGCACATCACCAGAAAATTTCGAATTCTTTATTTTTTCGGGAATTTCCGCACTTTTACATTTAGATTTTGGCCATATCTCGAATATAGAGATGAGCAATTTGTCAGCGCAATTCCTCATAAACCGCTGCACACAACTTCGTCAAACTTTGTAGATATTTAGGACACAATGTGTATAGATGAGCATATAACATGTAATGGAAATTACGATTCCTTTATTTTTTTCCGGGAATTTCAGCACTTCGACTTTTGGGGGAGCGTGGGGTATGTGAACTTGCTCACTTTTTTTCTTTCATTGTGCACAAAATTATAAATAACTTTAAATCAAATTATATTAGGTCTAATCTAGCCTATACACAGTATTTATTTGATAATAATTAATCTGTTTCAGACGTTTTTCATAAATATTTTTAATGAGAGTGTTGATATGCATGTTTTATTACCCCCCCCCTTCTATCACAGGAAAATATCTTCAAAAGGTACGAATGATTCGCAATCATGCATGCTTTTTTATAAATTTAATGAAGTTAAACCATGTATTATCATAATTTTTATTTACTACATTTACAAACAAGAGCAATGTTTATTTTTGAAAAAAAATTCAATCAACCCCACTCAGCTTTCAACCTTTGATATTTTCCCTGGCCAAATAAAATGATCGGCATGGGCCACGTGTGTCCAAGCATCTTTTACTTTTGAGTTAGCAATGGATTACATGACTTCTGAGATGCATTTTTCAATAAAAGTAAAATAGGATAATTCGTTCGACATGTGCACATCCCTGTAACGATAGCAGTATTCAGGTAAATGTTTTATCACTGCGTTTGACGCGTTTTCTCGACCTACATGGATTTTTGCCGTACATAAATGTATTCCGTGTTAGTGTACTTTTTATATTGCAGCAAATGCATTCAAAAATAAGTTCTATTTTTGTTGAATTTTTACTTTTCAAACATGTATTGGTCGTTTATGGACTTTTAAAAACTATGCTATCGGAGATGTGTACATGTCGACAGCCAGACTAGAAAATCACTCAAGTGAAACATTCGTCAAGGCTATATATAGCAGGTACAGGTGGCCAAAAATCTTCGATTAAATATGGCGGAATCGAACAAATATGTCGGACAAGGGCGTACAGGAATGTAGTAAGTCGTACAAAGATGAAAACTGATGCCTTTTTAAGAGTTCATGTCAGCTTTAAGTAGCAATACTTCAATGACAAAATCTTGGAAAGTTTTTATCTATTATTAAGGAACGTCTCGTCTGTCCTTAACATACATTTAAGTTAAACATGGAAAAATGTAACACGTCAAGCCATTTATTGTTGCTCTAGACATGTAACTACAGTAAATGTTGTAAAGTAAAATATTCAAACATCTTTCGAATATCATACTCAGAGTACATGTGTGTGGAATCAATGTTTTAACAGAAGTTTGCATATGACCTATACAATGGTATGTAAATAAACGTGTTCAATTTTTGTTGCACCGTGCAACTGTGCTTGCGCATAAACTACAGTAATCATACTTATTTGTGTATTATTTTTTGATGCAATGTAAGCTAATACTTCTTTGCCAAAGTTAGCAATTCTTACATGAGCATATCACTAATTAGCATTGAAATTTCTTAGTAGGTCAATTCATCTAGATCTGCATTATACCATTCTCAGAACACTTTTAACAAGCTAATTCAGAGAATTCGTGTCCCCCGCTTAGGGAAAAAGTCGGATCCCCCTGACTGAATTTGTAGAATTATTAAATGTATACATGTATACTGAGGCAAATAAAATACATGTATGTCAATATGCATATACAGATTTGATTGCTTATTCTTTATTATGTGTATAGAAGATTCTTTTTATATGGAATATTTATCACACTGTAATGATGATTTTATAACCTCATAAATTTTTCATTTCACATGCTGAATACTATCATTTAGTAAAAAAAAAAAAAAGAAAAGTACATGTATTTAAAAAAAAAAAGAAAAGAAAAAAAGAAAGGATCGACCGGGATTCGATCCCGGGACCTCTCGCATGTGAAGCGAGAGACATAACCACTAGACCACGGAATCGCTTTACATAGCGTGAAGTATATGCAGAACTGAAGTCACATACATGTATATATTCATGTTCGGTATTCTCAAAATTTTACACAATCCATGGTGTTTAATTTATTTAGCCTTTATTAAACAGTTCTAATAGATGTAACAAGAACATAAAGTCCGCCGATAACCTGTTTCATACGCAATAACTCGCCTCATGCCCCTGCGCTAAAAATAGCGACATATAAATACTAATAAAACAAACGGGGCGGGGCACTTTGAGAGGGGCAAGAGAGGTCCTAGGGAGTTTTGGTATAAAATTACATTGCATAAGCTCAAAATCTTCCTGAAATATCGCCCGGAAATGATTGTGTTACACAAAGACAGAATGTATAAATTTTCGACCTTGAACTTTGACCTTTTGACCTCAAAATCAATAGGGGTCTTCACTAGGCCACAGGGAGTTGTTATGTAAAATTTCATTGCAATAGCTCAAATGGTTCTAGAGATATCGTGTGGAAACGAAAGTGTTTTCACAGACAGAATTTGCTTATTTATGACCTTGACCTTTGACTTTTTGACCTCAAAATCAATAGGGGTCTTCTTTAGTCCATAGGGAGTTGCTATGCTAAATTTCATTGCAAAAGCTCAAAGGGTTCTCGAGATATCGTGTGGAAACGAAAGCGTTACAGACAGACAGAAAGACGGACGGACGGACGGACAGACGGACGGACGGACGGACGGACGGACGGACGGACAAACCCAAATTAATATCCCCCACTTTTCAAGCGGGGGACAAAAAGAGAATTTCGGAGTTTGGAATAATCCCTATTGCAATGAATAATAACGAACAATTTTCAATATCAAAGTCCGTATACCAATACAAAATAGGAGCAGAACATACATGGACCTCCGAAACATCATAGGTGGGATCAGGTGCCATGGAGGAGTGAGCATCCCCTGCTTCCTAAAACGTTTGTTTTTTTCTGCCGTAACATTTTGGTCATTGAAATACGAAGATTATAAACAGTGATCAAGTTCAAACCTTCCACTTGTTGGGGGTGAATGTCATAATCTTTACACTTTGTTTCAAACTACGTGAAAAATATTAGTGTTTGTTCTCTGACTGAATCTTGTTTGGGAAGAAGGAATGATGATTTCTTGCTAACACAGATTGCGAAATAGAGTGGGGAATACCAATTTAGTTTAACTAAAGAAATATTGTGCACCTTAATCATTATAATTCCCCGACTTTTTCCAATGACATTTATGATACACAGGGGAACGTTGAATTTATTTATGTACAACAAAACGTAAATAAAAATTTTGCAGTGGGATGAATCTCTCATGATTCTAGATTTTAGAAGTTGAAAAATCCCAACTTACAAACATACAAAGCAGTCATATAGATGAAAAACACTATTATCACCCCGAGCTAAAGGGTCAAAATGTACAGAAAATACAAATTACAATAGCTTTACTGTGCCCATGTCTGCGTTTCTGCAAAGAGGTATTACTTTCAAAAGAACGGATAAAAAGACAGTTGCAATTTGCAAGAAACCACAAAAATTCAAATGAGAATAGTTGTTATGTTTCAGCCATGAATATATCAAAATTCTACAGATTGATATGTTTGAAAATATGTTTTAGTAAATGTAATAAAACTCAAATAAACAAGTACTTTTAAAATGTATTTTGTTGTCTCGACACACAATATTACATCATAACAACGTGGCCTTAATTTGTGCCAAAAACCATGTGAGCTTAAAAAGTGCGTTTAGTTGTATAGCCAAGAAAACACCAAAACTAATTTGGCAATGAGTTATTATAATATAAACGCATATTAAAGCTTCGAGACTTGATTTATAATCCTATTCCATGAAATACTAGATAAAAATATATTTCTGAAACCACCTTGAGAGAACAACAATCTCACTCAGAAAGTTTCGGTTTCGAAAAGGCCTTCTATAAAATGATGTTAGATTTTTAAAGGAAAACTCAAGTGTTTAATATACGTCACATTTAAAATTTATAGCTTATACGAAGTGGTTAAATTACATAAATGGCTAGTTATTTTTAAAAGGAAAAAATGCATTCTAATTCCATCTACGGGATGTACATCGAATGACCTGTTCTTAGTTTTTAATTAGTTGTGCGGATAAAATGTCGGACAATAAGGTCAATCATAAGGTTTTGGCTTGTTATGTGGTCCACATGATAACACGTAAGTATCTGCTTTAAGAAGCTTAAAAAAAATTGCCGGATATCACCATCCAGATTTTTATTTATTTAAATT
Organism: Saccostrea cuccullata; assembly: GCF_032062105.1. NCBI lineage: Eukaryota > Metazoa > Mollusca > Bivalvia > Ostreida > Ostreidae > Saccostrea > Saccostrea cuccullata. The sequence goes on from NW_026933370.1 coordinate 39,048, forward strand.
AATAATTCAAATTAGCAAGTTTCCATGGAAAAAGGCATCCATATGAAAAATTTAAACGTAAGTTCACCTTGATCATTAACCACTTTCATAAAATCAGTTCTTTCAGTTGCACTTGCGGTTGATCCATGTCAGGATGGCAATCATGATATTCTTTCCGATTTACCAAAACGAAATCCTAGTTTTGCAAAGGACTCCGTTCCAATATGTGATCGTTATTTGATGGAAGGTTGGTACAGAGCACCATATCACGAAATGGTAACTACAGCACCTAGCATAGGCTATTGTGGAACTCTTTATCCGTATTGGCTAAATGGTGAGTCTTCGTATCCAAAAATATTATGGACGTTACATTGTTGGCGTAGAACTGAAAGAGAAAATTACTTCTCTCTCTCTTTCTCTCTCTCTTATGTTTTATTAATTTTAAAAATTTTGGTAAGGTGTACAAAGATTTTATTTGTTATTCTATAATTCTAAACCTCATCCTATCAAAAGTTCAAATTAAATCTTTTTTGATAAAATTGTCTAGAGAGTTATATATGTTGTTGTTTTCTCTGGTTTCATCTGTCGTCTGTAAACTCTCTCATTTTGTCCATACCTTAACTATATGTATAAGCTTGTTACAACCAAAACCTATCTTTGGATGGCCGAAATTCAAAGTTCTTGAAAGATTGCTGATAACTACTGTAATGAAAGCCACTGCTTCCGTTTTGTACTTAATGGTATAAATTTAAATTATCAGGAAATTTAATAGCTTTTAAAGTTATGATAATTTTGTATAACGTTGTTTGAAACACGTACGTTTTTTTTATAAACCGGTTTGAGTAAACTCAACCCAAGTTATATAGTTTAACATGGGTAGCTATTAAATTCATTCACAAATTTGTACTGTTTGTGGGTTTTATAACATTGATTTTAGATCGTAATATATCGTTATATACAATTTTTATGTATATTTTCCTGCTTGAAAACAATGTTTTTACATAATCACAATATCATTATACTTACGAGGGTTGTCCAAAAAGTTCGTGGACAATGACGTTTTTGTTAAAATAAATGGTTCTATATGCATCTATTGTATATCAAAATATTTCTCATGAAAAAATAAGTCAGAATGATTTAATTTTTATTGAGGAAACTTAATATTTTTGTAAAAATCGGGGTCTTGTGCGCACGGACCAGTCTGACGTTACGCTAATTTCATTATAACGTCAAACATTTGGATTTTGACTTAACACATGTTCATGGACACACACTACATTTCTTTTTTAAAGTGCAACGTACGTCGAAGTGCTAGAAATAATCTTTAAGTATAAATTATAATTTATTCAATTCTTAAAATTCAAAACAATGCACACAAATTTACGAGCGTCATCTAAATTAACAGTTTGTCTATCCAAACTGAATAGCCCAGTCCGACGCTGCGCTAGATTTATAATAACGTCATGATTAGAAATCTCCATTTACAGTTAATTACATGTGTTTTTAAATTCTTGTAGTGTATTTGAATTTGTACACACTGTTGAAAAATCGTATATACGAATCCCAAATCGAAACATTCAATATATTTCAATAATTTTGAGTTGTTTTAACAAATATTTTGTCTCTTACATCGTTTCAACCGTTATAAAACTTATTTTTTTGACCGGACGCTGCCCCCTGCCGACGGACGATGTCACTTTTTTGTTGAGTTTTGACACTTACCTGCTATTGTTTTCTTTTTTTCGTTGTTTATATAGTAAGCAATATTTAAGATATCACAAAATGATAATAACCTCTTTATTTGTGTTACATAGAATTTTCATTAATTTTTGACTTGTTTTATATAGAAAATAATCATTTTAATCCGAACTCTTTATATCAGAATTTACATCATTTTAACCTTGGTTCGTGCGCACTATCCGCGACCTCTAAAGACCTCAATTTTTACAAAAAATTTACGTTCCATCAATAAAAACTAAATCATTCTGACTTGTTTTTTCATAAGAAATATTTTGATATACAACACATTTATATTAAACCATTTATTTTCACAAAAACGTCATTGTCCACGAACTTTTTGGACAACCCTCGTGAATATGTACTCAAAATATCACAAATTTTAAAAAGGGATCTAAAACAATTTATTACCTATTCTTTATACCTATTTGAATTCCTCCGCCAGGAACATTTCCTGCAAATGGATCTACTGAATGGAAACAATCGTGTCAAGTTGGATTTGAGTCAAATTGTCAACAAAGCCACTTTGTAAACATTACGAACTGTGGAAAGTACAACGTATATTATCTTAAGCCTTTGCCATCATGTAATATGGCCTACTGCTTTGGTAAGTTATGAATTTGATTGAATTAAAGAAATGTTTAACAAATATAGGATTGATGACCAGGTGGATTCAAAGAAACGAAAACAATCTATACCAAATATTATTTTACTTTTATCTGCTGTATATTATGGGTATTGGAATGAAAAAATACCCCAGAAAAACCCACCTTCTTTGTTGCATTCCTTGAAGAACTGCAAAAGTAATTAATTTTTACGGTATTCAATCTGTCTCTTGATTTCGATTAATTATATCAATGTCTTTCGGGGATCAAACAAAAAGAGGGATAAAAAATTAAGTAAGCATTACAACTATAACACTTTTGTAATTTTTTCAGAGAAAAAACAAAACTGTGAGTATATTGCTATACAGAAATTTTATAAGTAAAAATGCATTTAGAACATGAACTGTAAAACTTGAAAAGAAAAAAAACAATGGAAGAAAATAAATACTGTGGTTTCATTAATTTTTTGTTTGCATCTATTTCCGTGGATTTGTAAGACAGACAGTGTCGAGGATACATAATTTCGTGAACAAAAGCATTGATTATACAAATGAATAACATATTACTTAATTCAATGAACATTTAAATTCGTGGATCTGCTCAACAACGAAATCCTCGAAAATTGGAGCTCAACGAATATCAATGAAATCACAGTAATACAGTTTGAAACTTTAATTTGTAATAAAGTGTATTAATATTTATGTATTTAGAGGAGGTGTAAAATGTGACATTTTTGTTTAACAAAACGATAGTCATGAGGTTTCATATTGATTTCTATGTAAGTGAAAAATTCCCGAGAGGATGTTAAACAACAAACAAACAAAATAAAAAAGATTTATTTTTAAAAAGAATGTTTTCATGCTTTGTTTATGGCGAATAAACCCCCTTCTTTAATATCTTCAACATAATATAAATATACAAATCCATGAGTTATGTTCAAATTGTAGGCATTGAAGAGATTCCAACTAGTCCCAACGTATCATTTTACAACGTGGTATATTCTGAAAAGGAACTTGGCGATTTCGTGCGATATGATCCAGTTGTAAACTTACTATGCAAATTTACACCGCTGAAAGACCAGAACGTGTTTTACTATATAGACTGGTATGCAGATTCAAAAATTATTTTGTCTGGACAAACTGTCCATTCCTCATCATTAAGCGAGGCAGTTCTCTCAACTGCATATCTCAGAGATCAACATGTCAAAATAGGATGTCAGGTCTGGATCTACTTCAGTTATTTCAATCAAACATATGACACGAAATCTGATTTGTTTATTAAAGATGCCATATTTGGATAGAATTTGTTTATTCTTCTGATTTGTAACTACTTTTATATCTTAATGCTAGGTATTATATTTTCAGATACATTGTATAATTGGAGCAATATCAAATGTAACAGACGTGCCATGTAAAACGACTGCTAGTCCACTATTCTTTGCTGGTATAGAGGTAATTATCTTTTTGATTTAAACTCTAGGTCAAATAACAAAAGAAAAAAAAGATATGAATGTTTGATTTTACACGACATATTTTTCTTCTAGGTATTAACGCCTACATTATCAATGGAAAGGAAAGGAAGGGAAACAGTTAAAATACGACTAACAATTCCATTTGCAACAGAGACTCTTTATGATAAAAACAGAAATGAATATTATGCTTCAACGCAAGATATATCAATGTCTTTTCCAAGTGAAATATCAGCAAAGTGCCAAACAGCGGGTAGTTCAAATCGCTGCAAAATTACCCTAGAAAAAATTACATATGATAAAAGACATATGTTTGCTGACAAATCTTGGTATGAAACGTACAAATTGACAATACAAAACACAGATAATATAGGTTTCAACAACGATATCAGACAAATTGCTCTTAGGATGAAAACTGGCGGGGGTGGATCAAATGCTGCGGAAATTTTCAATGATGTGACATTGCCTGATATTCATGTGAGTAATAAATCATGGTTAGAGTTTTCTTTATGTGTAGTCAGTAATCAAAATTAGTTAAGTATTAATTTTAGTCGGCAGGGGATGCTCACTCCTCCATGGCACCTGATCTACCTCCCCATTCGCGGCAAGTTCTTTTTTTTTCAATATCACATACAGAATCAGTCAGGGTATAAGGAATCTTTCATAGTTTTTTTGGATATGAGTTTTATCCAACAAACCATTTTTTCTAAGCCTGAACTTTTAATGATGAAGGGAAAATATGAAATGTGCTGAAACAAATCAAACGAAAAAAGAGGGGGGTGGGTGGTCAATAACGTTTTAAGAACTTTTTAAAATAATAACGCAGACTTTCATTTGCTGCATGATGTTAAAAAATCAACCTTTCATTTAAATAAACGAAGGATTTGATATAATTAATTATTATAAGATTCTACCCCTTTCTTCACCCTTTTGAAAATTTTTAGAAGACTTAGTATTCATTTTAATCGAATAACAGCTCGTAAGAATACAAAGGGTTGAATCCGGTTTTTTTCTCTCCATCTGAGTGATATCCAATTGATAAGGGGAAACCATGTGATTTCAGATTCAAATGAATATTTTGTGAGGAAAACAAGTTTTCAGAATTTCAGAAAGTTTTCAGAATGATACATCTTAAGGAAACTATTTTTGAAATAGGTGAAAATAACAATAGCGATCTATCGATCATGAAATGAACATATCTTCTTTTGTAGTGGTTTATATAATTCTATTTCAATACTGTAGACGTATTTTTTTCCACGGGGTCATAATTCCGCGGAATCTTAATTTCTGTTTAATCCGCGGGTAGAAATAACGCGGGTTTTCTAGATTGTCACTATATGCCTTACATTTATGTTAAGTACGCTTGGACAAATATCCGCGGAAAATGTGTGACCGCGTACATAGCATAAATTAATACCACGCGGAAAAAGTACTTCTACAGTATATTAAATCAAATTCTTTCCACCCTATAGATAAATGTAATTGAAAGTCTAACAGTCTGGAAAGGCAAGCAGTGCCATTCTCATGCTGACCCTCATATGCGTACTTTTGATGGATAGTAAGTAGAAAGTACAATTCATTATTTACTTAATGCAAGAGCATTACATAATTGTGCCACCTGCAGAGCAGGGCGGTACTTGGGGATCATATACCCGTAGTCTGTCTGTCTGTTCGTCCTTCTAGCTGTCCGTCTGTCCATCTAGCTGTCTGTCTTCACATCTTATATTTCGAGGACTGTAAGAGATATAAATTTGACATTTTTGCTAGTATGGCATATCTGCACTATTGGTTTTGTAAAATACCATCATGGTTGCTGACCTGGTTACTCTTTATCTTCACGTTTCATTTGTACCTCGGCAGTTTTGGCGTTATAACGGGGGAATGCAATAAGACACTTGACAGAGAAAATGTCCCTTTCACTAAGCTAGTACTGTTATTAATTAATTTATTTATTTTGGTGCAAGTTTAATTTGTCAAATATTTATTGTTGACTGTGTTCATTTTTATTTCTTAATTGTAACAAAACATTTTGTGTTTTCTTACTATGCCAAGTTCTATATGCCGAATATTGAATCACTAGACACAACGTTCATTCCATGTCTGGCAATTCTTTACTTAAAACTCATAAAACGTACTCACTTTTGATCTGTCATATTCAACACTTCTTTAAATTGCCCAAATATAGCCATGGTTTTTAGTTTTTGCACACCTAGGAAACTTGGATCCTCTGTAAAAATACAATTAATTGGTTGTAAACACAGCATGGCTTGTTATAGCACTATAGACAGCCGACAGGGATTAGCTATGCTCCATTGCTCACGGCACCTGGGAAATTGATACTTTTCTGAAGTTCAATACTTACTTAAAATTCATACATAAAATGTAATTTGACATTTTTAATTATTGTTGTTTGCTCCATCCTTATGAGATTTCTACAGAAAAAATCTGGAATATTAAAGGGTTGAAGAGTCAAATTAATAAAAGATAACTAAACAATTTAATGACCAATTGCAATGGTATTTGCTGATTAATATAAATTAATTCTTAATATGTTAAAAACATTTTTTTTTAAAAAAGATTATTTATTTATTTATTCTGACATAAATGTTTGTCATTTTATATAATGTAGACGGCTTGTTCCCTTTTTGCACACATTCGAATTTCAGGCATAGAAAAAATGTGTGCAAACGGGAATTTTTCCATGTGAGATAATTACTTAATTAATTGGTATAGTTTGTTCCATAGTAAAAAGGGGAAAGGTGAACCTATATGGGGAGAATAGGAAGATGAAATAAGAAATTAAACAAAAAATTATGTGCATTTCGAGTTTTGATTTATTTAAGGAATGAATTTAATAGCTACCCAAGTTGGGTATAACCTGGTTGGGGCAGTTTACACTTTATAAACCGCGAAACGATTTATAGCGTAAAAAGATTCAACCCTGTTTATACCAGTATAACTATTAGCTATTAAGCTATAGAAAATAAGACAATTTCCCTTAAAAATGTCTTCAAATTGTTCAAATTTTAGTCTTAACCTCAAACGGATTGACGTAAGTCATTTTAACGTAGGCAAACCAGGTTAAGCAATTTAGATTAAAAATTTGTTATCCAATCAAAAGACACGCTACAACCAAAATTGAATTATTTTTTTTTATAGTTGAATAACAAAATTGAAAAATCTTACTAAATGATTAATCATAAATAGAAATCAGAGTGATTTTATATATTATCAGGTTTAAAATTATTTATTTTCAAGAAATATTTTTTTTCTAAATATAGTGATTAATATTAGATAAAATATTTAACAGCCCACTTTCCAATAGATACTATATAAATCAAATAAGTATTTAACATTCTTCTCTAGAATGCATAAGTAAAATACAGGTAAATCTTGATCAGGAATCAGACTATAATTGTTATCAAAACATATTTCACACCTATTGTTCTATACCTAATTATCAAATGTGTGCAAAACGGGAACATACCATGTGGACCTTCCAATTAACCTAATTGTCAAAAAAAAAAAAAAAACCAAACCAGCTAGATAAGTGTCATTATAAATAAGGCGGTAATTAGCGGGGGTGATTATAACGGTAATGGACATATTTGTACCTGAAATACACTGGCTGATGGCGACAGGCAGGAAATAGCGGTAAAACGGGGTTTTATATATCGAGGAAATCATGACTTGGAATTTTTTTTGGGGTGGCATTATAATGAGGGAATTATAACGAGGGAGCACTGTATTTATGTTAAATAATTATAAATTTCATTATTCAATTAATCTTTGAGTTCTAGGGGATCATATTTCTATTTGATTGTCTTCTTACGATGTATGGACTTTTTAGCTCACCTGAGCCGAAGGCTCAAGTGAGCTTTTCTGATCAAAATTTGTCCGTTGTCTGTCGTTGTCGTCGTCGTTGTTGTTGTCGTAAACTTTTCACATAGTCTTCTTCTTCTTCTCAAGAACCACTGGGCCAATTTCAACCAAACTTGGCACAAAGTATCCTTGGGTAAAGGAGAATCAAGTTTGTTCAAATGAAGGGCCACGCCCCCTTCCAAGGGGAGATAATTATGAATTTGTGAAAAATTTATGGCATTTTTAAAAAATCATCTTCTCCAGAACCGCTGGACCAGGAAAGATGAAACTCATGTGGAAGCATCCTCTGGTAGTGTAGATTCAAGTTTGTTCAAATCATGACCCCCGGGGCAAGGGTGGGGCCAAAATGGCCGACTCAAGTTTTACATAGGAATATTTAGGAAAAATCTTTAAAATCTTCTTCTCCAGTACCACTGGGCCAGGAAAGATGAAACTCATGTGGAATCATCCTCAGGTAGTGTGGATTCAAGTTTGTTCAAATCATGACCCCCGGGGCAAGGGTGGGGCCAAAATGGCCGACCCAAGTTTTACATAGGAATATTTAGGAAAAATCTTTAAAAATCTTCTTCTCCAGAACCACTGGACCAGGAAAGATGAAACTCATGTGGAATCATCCTCAGGTAGTGTGGATTCAAGTTTGTTCAAATCATGACCCCCGGGGCTAGGGAGGGGCCGAAATGGCCGACCCAAGTTTTACATAGGAATATTTAGGAAAAATCTTTAAAATCTTCTTCTCCAGTTCCACTGGGCCAGGAAAGATGAAACTCATGTGGAATCATCCTCAGGTAGTGTGGATTCAAGTTTGTTCAAATCATGACCCCCGGGGCAAGGGTGGGGCCAAAATGGCCGACCCAAGTTTTTCATAGGAATATATAGGAAAAATCTTTAAAAATCTTTTTCTCCAGAACCACTGGGCCAGGAAAGATGAAACTCATGTGGAATCATCCTCAGGTAGAGCAGATTTAAGTTTGTTCAAATCATGACCCCCGGGGCTAGGGAGGGGCCAAAATGTCCGACCCAAGTTTTACATAGGGATATATAGGGAAACTTTTTAAAATCTTCTTTTCAAGTACTTCAAAGCTATGATTTTTGATATTTATATGGAATCATCCTCTGGTAGTGTAGATTCTAGTTTGTTCAAATGATGAACGCCTGGAGGGGGGGGGGGGGGGTCGGAGTAAATTCAAGCCTGATGTGCTCAGGTGAGCGCTGTGGTCCCTGGGCCTCTTGTTTTTATAGTAGGACATAAGTTGATGACCACCCTTTTATTTCCATACTTATTAAAGATAAAAGTAGGCGACACATATTTTTTGGAACACTCTAGGTTTATACTTTGTATAATGTTACTTAAAAAAAATTATCCACAGCGCCTATGAATGCCATCACACTGGTTGTAGCACAGGAATCACAAGCATCCTCTTTGAAAACAAAGAACAGTATCAACAGGTATCTATCGCAGCAATAAAATAAAAAGAAATTCATCAATTAGAATTTCATTTCCCCCCCTACAATCTTGGTTAATACCAATTTCAGGTACAAGTTCGACATCACAAGTGCTACCATCTTAATGCTAGATGTATCTGCGCTATAGCTGTTCGCTCTGGGAAAGACGTGTTCATGTTTGATGCCTGTAATGGGCGCCAGTACATTAATTTTCCAATCTGTGACGACAAGTCGTTAAAAGTTATAAAAGTTACGGACAAATCGTACAAGGTACTTATTTCACTAATGTTTCTTTCTTCAGAAAGATTTCACTAATGTTTCTTTCTTCAGAATGATGATTTATTTAATCTCTTTTAACTACTAGTAACCTAATTCCAGATTTTCTTCCCAACGGGTACGTATGTAACAACAACTCTAAATATGGGAGAGGACTGGTTTTTACAAACTGAAATATACCCCTCTGTTGCTGATGTCGGGAAAACTGGTGGTTTGTGTGGTCTTCTGGATGGGAATTACAGCAATGACTTGACAAGAAGAACCGGAATTGAAGACAATCCTGATGATTTTAACTACCACAACCCCCCGGACGAATTTTCCATATCATGGAGGTATATTATTCATCAAGCCATCCATCCAACCATCTATTCATCCATCCATCCTTTTATTTATCTATCCATTCATGCATCCATCCATCCAACCTTCAATTCATCCATCCATCCTTCCATATATCTATACATGCATCCACCCATCCATAAAAATATATTCTATTCACTAGGGCCCGCAATGGGGAAGACCTTTTTTCACACTCCATGGACTTTGATACCTTGGAGTCTCTTGAGGCTACGTTGATGAAGTTTTGCTCCTGTGACAAAGGGGTTACAGACTGTAGCTATCAAAAATTCAAGGACTGTGAAGGGATAACGAAAGGGAAGGAATATCAATGTATTCTGCATAGTAGTAATAAAAGACGAAGACGACATGCAGTTTTTATGAAATCTTTTCCTCCAGATCCTGTTGAAAACATTCTACAAAATGTAAGCTTTTTACTGATATTTCTATTTGTCTCTAAGAAAAAGCGTCCATGATATTAAAGTATTTAGCATTTTACTAATCCTCAATGTTGTAGAGATTCAAACGAAAAGCAGATTATATAACTGAGAACGCAACGATAATATGCAAAAATGCTTTCGAAGAATCACATGCATACAGAATATGTAGAGACAGTGTCGTTGACTTTCCAAACGATTCGGTACAGAACTGCATTTTGGATGTGTCGGTAAGAACACTTAATTTTACACTTCAAAACCACTCAATTTATAAAAAAAAAATATTATAATTATGGGAATATTTCTATACATTGCAGCTAACAGGGGAACAATCCTTGGTAGATATTCATATTGAAAGTGCTATGGACCAATGTAAAGCTTTTATTGGTTTGAATGAGACTCTAAGGATTGAGCAACCAGAAATTACAAAAGAAATAGAAAGCATATGTCAGAATAATTGCAGCTACCATGGATCTTGCAATAATGGTTATTATTTTGATATTAGAGAATCCTTATGAAAGTAAAATTAAATTTCATTTTATTACTTTTAAATAACAACAGAAGTATACCTATGGTCGTCAAATTATAATATTTAAAATAGATGTGATAAATTTAGCTTAGAAATACCATCAAAAAGCATTGCCTAATACATGTATATATTTTTTTGATGACAACATATCTAGAATTGATTAATCTTGAACGAAAAGTAATCGAGCTCAAAAGTCCATTGGAACAATGCATATTTACACAAGTGGACCTCGAGCTCTAACATCAGACATGGCATTAGGTTCCATTGAGGAGTAAGCATCCCCTGTCAACTCGTCCCTCCCGTTGTATGTTTTGTGTCATTATCAGGCAAATGGAGAAATCTGATGATGATAAAGTTTGAGAATTCGGTCCCCTCAATTTAAATGAAAAACGCCAGTCAGCATTGGGGTTTAAAATAGATTGTAATTGCTACAAGGTCATTATTTCGACTGTACAATAAGCAAAATGTTATTTTCAGATGAGACTGGTAATATCTGCAGTGTTTCATCAAATTATGTGTCAATTGCGTGCCTCATTTTAGAATTTGATCATACGTTAGACATGCTCTAGTATATTGATTCAACAGGGACAAATAAATTCCATATAATAATATGCAGATGATTATGGTATTATTATACATAAAAAGAGGGATTTGATGATAGAAAAGTGTAATCATGAAGTTCTGCTTTTAGTTTACTTCTCTCTCTCTCTCTCTCTCTCTCTCTATATATATATATATACATATATATATATATATTTGTTTTGTAGGAAGCTGTTTCTGTGATGAAGGTTTTGGAGGAAGCGATTGTTCTTTTGATATAACGGAACCCGTAAATATAAATGAAGTTCTAGGTGGTACATTATGTGACAAGTCTACAGAGACATGCAATGTTATCACGTTATTTGGGCAATACTTTGTGGAAAAAATGAACTTCACATGCTATATCAAAGTTAATGATGTTAGTAATAAAATCAATTTATATTCGTCGATTTTCTTCTGTCTGTGTAATGATTTCATTCGATAAGCAAAATATTTAAAGGAATTGTCATATTAAAAAAGTGTACAAAGTAATGAGAACAATCATGAAATTATCTTATGTAAAAAAACATTTGATTCAGATATCTATACAAGGCCAAATAGACAGCACTGCTACGTACGAAACACGTCTTGAAGAGCAGACTCTCTATGAAGCGAATTGTCCCAATCCCCACAAGAGCATATCAAACTGGATAAATGAGCTGTCGTTCAATATCTCCAATGATGGTAAAAAATTCAGCAGGACTTTTGGGATTTTCATTTATAAGTCTGAGTGTCAAATACCAAGGAATGAATCCGGGGCATTCATTTTTAGTTTAGCGGTGAGTTACAATGAAAAAAATGGTAAAACTTTTCATTGAAGTAAAAAGGTTTGGTGTTTTTTAATGATCGTTAATTGCTTCATGGTGGCACGACAATATCTTTAGAAATGAGAGAGAAATATTCTTCGTAATGCTCTGGAACACCCCACTCTCTGCGACTTGCATTATGAGTTACACTGAAATGGAGATTTAATAAAATTAGAAGAGAGAGTTAGAGATTCCGCTTCTGTAAAACACGTATTGCAACGAATATATACATAACTAGAGCAAAGCTCGTTGAAAGCAACGAGTAGGTCTTCCGTCTTGTTTGACCGGAAGTAGCTTTCATTTTTAACAGAAATGAGAAGTAACGCCCAAAAATGCTTTGAATCCTCTAAAGCTATGTTGATTAATGCAAAATTAAGCCATTTTTTGCTACTTCCGGTTTGATTGGAAGTGATGACGATGCATGGAAAATTAATTTTTAAGCTCCCAGAGACATATGTTACCCAAAAACGACAAAAATACGCGTTTTCCGACTACTTCCGGTTTTGCCGGAAGTTACGACGCTTGACGTATTTTGACGAGTCCATTAAATTAAGCTTGACATTTTCAACAACTTTGCTTCTTTGATGTAAAATAAATTCTCAATACTTTTTGAGATATCGGGAAAAAACTTTTGGCCCCTGTAGATCCCTTAATTTAGGGGTCAGCCCCTTTTCCGACATATCGTTTGAAAGATCTTCTAATTCTGCACAAATTATGTTCTATATATTTTTACAAAATATTTTTAGTTTAGAAGATAAAAAGAAAAATTTAAGTAATTTTTGGTTCTTTTAAGCGTTCTAATTTTTGACCCCTATATAGCGCCATTTTGAATAGAGAAATTGAAAAACAAAAACCGATGTGCACAACTTCAATCCTTCTATTATCTAAAATCAGTAGAATTTCTGCTCCAGCTTTAGCCGTCTCTGAGCCTTTGTCTGGAAAGGAAAGCCTATAAATTTTCGTTTAAAGGGAAATAACTCAAAACCGGAAGTGACTTTTTGAAATTTTAGTCAGCATTCTGATAGAGTTTATAAACATATATAACCTTTGAAAATTTGAGCGATTTTTGTTGAGAAATGATTGAGATATGAGGCCTCAAAGTTGCGGTCTAGGAAGCAGAAGAAAAAAAAAAGAATAATAATCTTTACCAACAGAATCAGTAGAAGGTCTTAAGTTGGAAACGGAAGACCTTAATTATGAATTTATCATGTTTACTTAAGTTACCACAACACATGTTTCGGTCGAACACTCGTTTACTCAGTATTTATGTAGACTCTCAATTTGATTGGCTAAATTATATTTATCGAATACTGTTCCACAGGTATTCGAACGAACCATTTAATTGTCCGTTGTTTTTCATTTCTAAAGAAATTGGCGTGTCATTGTATTACAATCAACTTTGTTAAAGAAATGTCAAAATGTTTTATTGAAAAAGAGAATTTCACCACTTCAATGCACTTCATTGTATTTATCTTAAGAAAGGAAAGCAGAGGCCTTTAGTCCTCTGGTTAAAGGTACGCAAAACTTATTTGAATTTCCATTATCATTTGGGTTATTTTTGGAAAACGATTTTTATTTAAGGAAAACAATTCTTGGATGATAACATTTATTATATTGCTTTTGATCATTTTAAAGATTTAAAAAATATCTGGAATGTTTTTATTCCGTCTAGACTGGCTACTGCTTTATTGATGGGAAATGTGTAAGAAATTCCCAAACCCAGATGAACAATCGCTGTAGGATATGTGACATCGAAAAGGACAACATGCATTGGTCTTTCAACGAAGGTTTGTAGACCCAATTTTTGTGGAATTGAATTTCATCTAAGCACAACTTTTGTCATTTTTTCTGAATTGTATATGAGAAAGACTTCTTGAAAATAGCAAATGTTTTCATAAGACTTTGTATTAATGAATTAATTTTTCAAGATTTATTTAAAAAAAAATTATAGTGATTGAATTGTTATAAATTGTAAGTGAATTGTTGTACAAGTATTGACTTGAAAGAATACAAAATAATAATCAAATATATGTAATCTGTTTGATGAATAGATGTACATGTATATTTTAATAATTGCAGTTTGTAGAAGATTAACGTGTATTTATCCTTAATGAAATTAAATAAATTACCGATGTGCTACGGTTGAATGCTAAGTATATTTAGAAAGAAAAAAATTCAAATTGTTTTACATGTACTGCCAATGTGTAAGATTGAATGTTTCCTTATTTATGACCTTGATTAGAAACATTTTCTTCCTCTCTAATTATAAAGTGAAAACCAGCATTTAGAAAACTTCTCAATCGTTATTCTTTTTCTTAAATGTTTCAGTAATCTTTATATCACGTAATTTACCGATAATCTTATTATTGATTTCTTATCTTTTATAAAAATGATTGAATATCCCTAGAGACGTAATTGAAATCTTCGTAAATTATTTACTCCTTCATAAAAAAATTATTTTTTTCTAAGCTTATCCCTTTTTTATACTACAAAACGTTTTGAGTTCATAACAGGTCATTATATTTGTGACTGATATTTAAAAAGAGAGAATTGGAACCTATTAACGGTAGACTACGGTAATGTCCTGAACATTCTGTGATCTCAGAGATTGTTTATTCTTTCAGACTGTATTTCTTCAACAGTGTCAACAGTTGACGTAAGTAAATATTGCTGTTTACTTCATGTTAAAACAATAATAATAATGAAAAAAGGATATAATGATAAAAAACCTCCTCCACAATATCCCAATATTCCTTTTATACATTTCTGTTTTATCTCTATAAATATTTCATTCAAAGGATTTTCTTTAACAACGCTTAATTCTCAATTCTATATTTTTGTTTATAAAAAAAGTGTCTGAGATTGTTCAAATAAAAACTTGATTTTAAGTAAGACGCTTGACAAAATCAAAACAGTTAAAATAGATATCAATATCAATGGCATGCTGTAAACGTTGATTTGGAGATTTTAATATGCTCGAAAAAGTAAAATAACCGCAATCATTTTGGAAAATTTGTTAAAGACGAAAAACCCGAAATTGCATGAAATAATGTAAAATTGTGTCTTTTCTTCAACATGGATATCAAATATGTTATCTCATAAAGCTTGGCAGGGTGACTGAGCTTATGATTTATAGAGCAAAACAGGGTTCGCATTATTGTATTTTTAATAGTCTTTGAAAATTGACTTTCAGAATATGAGTAATGACGCAATTTCGGGTGAAACAACTAATTTACCTTCGACTTTGAATGCTGAAACATCATCAATAGTAGAACTAACGCAAAGCAAACCGATTTCTTCTTCAATAACCACTTCGGCAATATTTATACCATTCACATCAACATCTCCAGAATCGTCTGAACCTACGTCGAATCTCAGTTCTCCCTCAGCACCAATAATTCAAACGACGGAGTCAAGTAACAATGCAAATATTCTATCTAACAAGGAAGCATTGAACCTAACACAGACAACCATTGTCTTGATTGTTATTTGATTTAATCATAGAATATTTTGTACTTTAAAATAAGTCACATAGTTACCAGCTAGGTCCATTTATTATGCTTGTTAATTAGAAGAAGACTAAGAGAGTAAGAGGGAGAGAGTAGATAAGTTTGAAGGTGTGCAAGGCTGGCACAGCAGCACTTTTCTCTAGGGTGTCGTGTGAGTAAGGTAGAGATATGTTTTTTGGGGTAATGAATAATTTCTGTTTATCTGGAATGGACAATGTCTTGGAGATGAAAGCAAAAAGTAATAAATTATCTTTTTTGTAATCAAGTTTCCTGTGTATGAGAATGAGTAGGAGGTCTCACGAGAAAGAAGCAGCGTGAGTTTGAATGTGAATGTATGCAGACGTAACGTATTATGGAGACTAAAATATTATATGCAGTGTGGCAAATGTGTAAATAAACTTGTAAATGCATTAACTGCGTGCTCATTACCGTTGTACTACACACGGGAAGGACCCCACGTCACAAATACAATATGGAAAATTATATGTATCGGAGAAAGCTTTGTTAATCTTTATTCCTATAATATTTTGATACCCAATTCCCATATGGAGAAGGTTGTTAACATATAATTAAGAACAGTATTCATTATCAAAGTCCATAAAACAGTATAAAAAGAAGAATAAATGAGTCAATTTGAAAGTAAGAAATGGTATATGTTGACAAAAGTCATGCTGCATCATGAAGTTATGAAAAAAGACAGGAAAATTCAGTAGAACATTAGAAGTTTATATCTTGAAGTCTTCGAAAAAGTAATAAGATAATCATTTAAATCTAAAAAAAAATAACAAGCAAGTGTTTAATCATTGTTTCCATGGATTCGTATTTTTCAAAATTATGGGTACCAAAAGAAGCTTTTATTGCACTTTGAAGCCAGGTTCAGAGTTTCTAATTTATGAACATTTGTTTGCGTTTTGTTCCAAAATTACTCTACACTGTTTAAGGAATTAACTTGTCCAGGTAGGTGAAGCAAAACTTCGAGGTGTGGTTGCCCATACCTCTCCTTCATGCAACAGAACAATGACCTCGGTATAATTAACATTGGTAAGAGCTAAAGGTAAATCCTCATTTCTTTGTAATCCTTTAGATAATTTATAATTTCCCATGAAATTAGAAAAATACCCTATTTTTCATATACTACTGTCTGTTTTAGCTGAACAACTTAAATTAATCGGAAAGCTACTGAATGAGCATCACTTATATGAATGAGTATAGATACGTAGTGACAATCTAAAACACTGTGCAGTTATTTTTTTGTTTGCTTTGCCCTTGAACGTTTTGGTTAAATTTGACATTTCATTATTTGACCTAAAATCGGAGTCCACGTGACTTAAGCGGGTCACATAATGACAAAAAATAACGATGTGAATAGCGCGATGGAAATATTCTTCAAGGTAGCATAAAGCTTTTAATTAGAGTGTCTTGCTGAAAAATATAACAGTTGAACATTAAGTGAAAAAATGTCACCTTAACACTGTACTGCGTTCTCTAATATATTTCCTAAAGATACATGTAAAGATGTATGTTTCCCCCTTTTTTTTTTTTGATTCAACATTTTGTTTGATTTTAGCAAAAATCAAGTCGGTATTATTCCTTTTACCATCTTAATGCATTTGTTTCATCCATTTCCTGTAAAACTACATTGTTGTTTCTAGGCAACAATAATGGATGGTTTGATAACTTAAAAATGAGGGAAATGTAAAGAATTGGTAGAAAAACCATAGAAATTGTAATAACTGAGTACCATTTTAAAATATTTACATTCCGTATATTTTTCCTTATGAAATTCATTAGAAATCCACGACATTCAAATTTCTATAACACACGCGAAACCTTGTCACCGCGCGTTAGAATATATGCATTTTCTATAATCTAGGAACAACAAAATGTACAATGTTTTGACTCAATTTAATAAAAAACTATCACCCTGTTAAATTAACGTAAAAATACTACACAAATGCGTTTAAAATTAATTTGTCACTTTTTTTCCTTGCAATGTTTGTTTGATTGTTTATATATTTAACTTTGCAACGTCATCTGACGTCACAAACGGCTCTTACGTCTATTAACACGTCAGTTTTGAAGGGCGCTAAATTCACATTTTAACGAAATAAGAAATTATGAAGAAGGAAAATTAAAGAATGAAAATGTAAGCATTGAATTCATCTTTTTGGCTGTCTTCGGTCCTATAAGTTTAATATATGCTATAAATGCTTTCACATAAATTTGACCAACCATGATTTTGATGTTCTTAAGAAGATAAAAAAGTCCTATTCTTATGTTAATTGAACTTTGATAATCCATTATGGTCCGATCCCTACCCCAGGGGTCATATTTCGAACAAACTTGAATTTATAGCGAGCGTAGCGAGCTTTGCGAAACGACGCTCGCGAAGCAAGCTCAATAGACTAACGTGTAAGAACAGAGAAAATTCGAAATGAAATCTGTACATACGTCATTCCCAGAATTCCTTCACTCTTATACCCAATGTCCTTTGCGCGAATGAATAAATAGATAATAACGTAAAGGCTTTCAGTTTGTAGAATTCTTTAAAATAAACAAAAAATAGCTCTGCATTGTTTTTGACCAAAATTGCACTAGGTCTATAGTTTCA
>NW_026933371.1:0-5584 GCF_032062105.1 Saccostrea cuccullata
TGTCATACCTCAAGCAAGGACAGTCTCATATTTCAACAGTTTTCTGTCTTCTACTTTTCAAATATGGAACAATTTACCATTAGAGACAAAATGTATTGAATCTTATTCAAGTTTTAAGAAAATCCCAAAGAAACCTACCGTAGATAGAATAAAGGATTTCAAGATCTTTAATTATGGCAGTCGCAAGGAAAACATTGTACATTGTCAACTAAGTAATGAATCTAGTAGTTTAAATGCTCAACTGTATAATCAGTATCTAAGTGAAACAGCATCTTGTACTAAGTGTGGACATCTGAACGAGAATAACTATCATTTTTTCTTCGGATCCCCTGTCAATAATAATCAGAGAATGATACTTTTTGAAGGTCTCAAGAGTATTATAGAATTAGAAACCTTGTCTCCTGATCAAACTTTGAATACTTTGTTAATTGGTGATAGACAATTACCTTATAAAATTAAATGTTCAATTTTTGAAGCAGTCCAACTGTACATTCGCGTCTAAAAAAGATTTTGATATTATGTATTTCATATTTCAGTTACAAAATAAAAATCCTAATATTTTTTGTATTATACTTACTTCAAGTCTCAGCATTTCCATGTGCGTGTTGTATTTTTCCTTGGATATTTGTCTTTGCACTTTCTTTATTTTTTTTTAATCATTATTCAGTGTTGTTGCTTGCTCCAACTTTTAATGTTGCTATATTTTCTATTTTTTGTTTTTCGAACTTTATCTTTTTACTTATTCTGTTTTGTTGTTTGTTTGCACTCTTTTATATTCTTGTCATTATATTGTATAGTGAGTTCAGTATACATACTTGGTTATAACTCTTCTATATAATTTAATTAATTAATGTATTTTTCTTTTTTCCCATTTCTAGATAACAAAAGAAATTTGGGAATCGTTAAAAATTCCTTAATGTAACTTATAAGGAATTTTTTCAATTCTTAACATTTGTAACCTTGACCTTGGAGAGGGCTTATATAGGCCATGCATGATGTATAATCCAATTATGTAATCTGACTAATTGATAAAATTAAATATTTTAATTGCTTCAGTGATGTCTCACATCGTATTTACTTGCGCACAAGAAATGAACCCCTCCATTGGGAAGGTATAATTTACTAACGTCGATACCAGCTCATTATATCCAGAAAAAAATCACACAGGAATCTACAATTTTAACGATTGAACGTGAAAAAATTCCCTATACTCAGTATATAAAGACAAAATCAGAGAAGGGTGAAGAAGAGGAAATATTTATAGTCATTTTTATAGGAATTAACTGCTGTTCTTTTGCGATCGTCGATTTTTTTGTTCTATGCATGTATTTCAGCAGAAAATCGTGCATTGTTTAAGTGTTACTAAGCTTCAACCTCAATACCAGGTAAAGCGGAAAAGCATTTTTAATTTTTTTTTACAAATAAATTTTGAAACAATGAATATATTTAAATTCTATAAAAGCAGAATTTATTATTGACGTGCTCTTTTTCAAAATAAATATGCAGTTTGTTCCTTTCAAATTTCTTTTCCTTGATCATCTATTTATTGCAATCTTTAGACACATGTCATTATATTTCTTTTCCAGACTCTGAATAAGTGAAAGATTTTGTCACATGATCCTTTGCTGTGGACAATTTCTGTTTAAACAAGTACGTAGAAATACAAAATATTATGTTTAATGAATGCAATTCAGACATGGAGACAGGTTCCAATTCATCTAAACGAATCCAAAATTTAAGTAACAATGACTATGTTCAATCTACTTCGGAATTAGCGATGCGATTTGTGATTGTGTGTTTGGGAATCGTCGTTTTCCTGGAAAATTTTCTTATTCTTGTGGCCGCCGCGCGGAATAGGAAGTTACGAGACAACACTCATTACAACCTGGTGTTCTCTCTCTCCTTCTGTGATCTTCTACTCGGCATCAATCTTATCAGTTTCGGAATTATATCCACAGAAACTGACCAGGGTATAAAGCTAGGTCTAGTCTGTATTGTATTCTTCTGTCTTTGGTGTATAACAACGCTTATGTCCTTTCTACAAACATTTTACATAAGTCTTAACCGCTATCTCGTCATGTCGGAGAAGAAACTAAATCACATTTTATGGAACGGGAATCGGAAATACTTGATTTACTCGATATCATGGGTTGGAATAATCGTTTTGGTTTGTTCTCTGGTTTCACCGAAGGGTGAGGAGTGCAGACTTGAACGAGTATACGGAGATCATTTTTCCATCTTCCGCGGCTTGTATTATACCTTTTATTCCCTCCTTTTATTCCTCACCGTACTGTTCTACATGCTTGCATTATGGCATATTCGGAACAAATACAAGAAAACAGAGCCCAGCGCTGGTTCTCCAAATGTCGACAACACCATGGAACACTTGTCTCATATTAAACATCAGCGTGTTATCAAATCTATGAAACTTGTCGGCATAATTACAATTACACTGTTGATTCTATCGGGTCCAATGGCATTGTGGGGTATAATTCATTCTACCCATCATACGTATAGGATTTTTTCTGTTTGTGTCATCCTAAATTCTGTTATCAATCCAATAATATATTGCTTGAATATAGACAAATTAAGAAAGGAAATAAGATCAATGTTTACAATTAAACGAAATTGATTGTAGCTTAATTTGACAGTTTTCATGTCACTGTAAAATATGGATTGTTCTTGCTTGGTTACATGTATGATCGATTGTCATTATCTTTTTAATTGTGAAATTGAATTGTTTTGGTTGAAATACGTTTTTTTTTTTGTTATGTCGTTAATATTCATTTAGAAATACTTTGATTTCCAAGAAATCATAAAGATCCAGTCACGTGAAATTCATTTAATTTTACAAGTACTGATAAAAATCTGCATCATTTTCAAAAACTGTATACTGGAAGTAAATCAAGCAAACAATATCCAGATAAGTAGTCACGAGAAAGCAAAATGTCGAGGGAGTATAATCGTACGGAATTTATATAATGAAAAACCAGCATTCATCAATTAAATGAACATTGCTGAAAAAAAACTGTCAAACATTTTCCCCTCTATTATCTCTTGACAAATAAGTTTATTAACAAACAAATATAAATTGGAGAGAGAGAGAGAGAGAGAGAGAGAGAGAGAGAGAGAGAGAGAGAGAGAGAGAGAGAGTGTCTGGCAGAAAGGTCTCTTGTTTAAATTTAAATATATGGGATAAATGGAAAATTGTATAAATAGATAGAAAGCTATTTAGAATGTAGGCATCAGAGAATAAACCTTTGTATGCTGGTGTTGCCCAGGGCTCAGTTTTAGGACCACTTTTGTTTTTAATTTATGTGGATGACGTTGCTGACAATATGAATACTTTATGTAGACTATTTGCAGATGACAATTCTTTGCAGCATTCATCTCAAAATATGAAAATTATTGAAGGGAACCTTAATAGAGATCTTAATGCACTAGAACTTTGGTCAAAGAAATGGTAAATGAAATTCAACCCCTCTTAAACAAAATCAATAATTTTCAGCACAAAGAAAAGCATAGAATATCCAAAGCTTCTTTTTCAACAATGTCAATTGGACTTTGTCACTGAGCACAGACATCTTGGAGTATTATTTTTACATGTTTTTAGTTGATCATCATATAATGAAAATTTACTGGCTAGTGCTTACAAAAAATTGGCACTACTGAAAAAACTAAATTTTAAAATGAAACGAAAAACTCTTTCCCTTATGTATATATCATCTATAAGAACACAACTTCAATATGCCTCTGTAGTGAGGGGCAGCTGTCAAAACAATGATAATGATAAACTAGAAAAACTTTACGCTGCACGAATAGTCACAGGTCTAACAACAATATCCTCTACAGATTCACATTACTTTGAAACCGGGTGGGAACCACTTCGTTGTAGAAGACAAACATCAGAATTAAAGACATTTTTTTAATATGCATAATAATTTAGTACCAGATTATCAAACGGACATACTTCCAGATATGCGACGTATATGTAATGCATCTAGCTATTCTACTAGAAACTCTGAAAATCAGGATATTCCAAAATGTAGTCATCTTTTATTCCTCTGTAGTCAATGAATGGAACTCATTACCGCTTGAAAAAGAAATGTACAATTGATGTCAAATTTGAAATCTAAAATAAGTGCTAAAAATCTGCCGCGCCACCATATTTTGAATATGGTAATACACGACTTAATATTCTCCAGACCAGACTTCGACATAATTGTGCATTGAATAATGACCTTTATAAATGCAATTTAATCTCAAGTCTATGCTCATGTGGCAAAAAAGAATATGCGTATCATTATTTTTTTGTATGTCCAAAGTATAAAGGAGCCAGAAAGGAATTTTTTATAGTCTTTTGCAAATATGTTTTTTTGTAAGAAACGAAACATCTTTTTAAATTTGTCTTTTTGTGGAGCTATGGAGATTTTAGTCCAAATGTAGCGATCTGACATTTTTTGAATAAGTGAATGCGTTTACTTATTTTTGAATTTAATGTAGGACACTGTTAAGCATGGTTTGTCCACGTATTTACTGTTTTCTATTAGGCTTTCTTGTAATACGTGTAAGTCCATGCCTGTTTTATAATCATACTACGAATATTGTACATATTCCTTTGGATAACTGAGAATCTTACTTTTTAATTTTTTTTCTTTAATAGATATAAACATATTGTTAAAACAAAAATATTATCATTTAAGGTATATCACCCTTGAGAATTGTCATATCAAGGATTTTTTTAGAAGTATATTTTTAAAAGGTACTCATATTCAAAATCGCAGAGAAGATAGGAGGTCGGTTTACAATTTTGTTCAGCTTCGGTACAATTAAGTCGACCTTTTTGCACTTAAATTTTGACTCTTATTAATCACTTTTACTCCTGTCATATTTTATCAGATGTAACAATGGCAAAGTTTATAATCTTAAATCACGTAAAATTATACCTTGAATAAAATTTATCATTTAACAAATATTGCAAATTAATTTGCGGAAATAATTGTGTGACCTCCCAGATAGCATGACTATGTTGGGCCAACATTTGTTAAAGGTTGTATGGTTGGCGTTGGGGGAACAACGTTGGGTCAACGTTGGACCAATGTTACCAAGTCAACCTTCTCGACCATGACGGAATTCCTATGTTGGCCCATTGTTGGTCCAACGTAAGCAACTTCCATTCACTTTAGTTTCCAAAGAAGGAAGGATCATGGCGTTGGCCCAACGTTGGACCAATGTTTATAATACATCCTTAAAGAAAGTGTATTTACAAGTTGGTAGTAGTATGTTGGCCCAACGTTGGCCCATTGTTTGTAATACCCCCTTAAAGAAAGTGCCTTTTCAAGTTTGTAGTAGTATGTTGGCCCAACGTTGGCACAATGTTTGTAATACATCCTTAAAGAAAGTGCCTTATCAAGTTGGTAGTATTATGTTGGCCCAACGTTGGCCAATTGTTTGTAATACACCCTTAAAGAACGTGTCCTATCAAGTTGGTAGTAGTATGTTGACCCAACGTTGGCCCAATGTTTGTAATACACACAAGTGTTATTTTGTTTAGGTCTATAAAGATGGGATATTTATATTGGGC
>NW_026933372.1:0-5661 GCF_032062105.1 Saccostrea cuccullata
ATAAACTTTTCGGGTTTCAAAATTCACACTCTGAAAAGAAGTTAAAAAAAATTACAGTCTCATTTTATAATAATCCATTTAACACTATCAATTTTTTTTAAAATAAATAAACAACTTTTGTAAAATTACCACAGAGATCTCAAGTTCTTTTTGTAATAATTTAATGTACATTATAGTTTAGATTTGAAGCGCTGCAAGTATTTAAATTAAAATATGATTTAATTAAAATAATCTTTAATCTTTGAATTTAATTTAGAATAATCTTTTCGTCTTGTCAGAATACGTTCCGCATTTTGAAACAATCCTATCAGGTTTTGCGTTTATCCTATCGCAAAGATCGTTTATCAGGTCTATCGTGTTTTGCGTGTATCGTGTTTTGCGTTTATCCTATCTTGCGTGTATCCTGTCCTATCGTGCGTGTATCCTATCGTATCGTGCGTGTATCCTATCGTATCGTCCTTTTATCCTATCGTATTGTGTATCCTGTAAAGAATAACGATGCGGGTACTGTATGTACATCTCATCTGTAACAAAAAATCACAGAATTTAATTTAATCTTCTTCTTGGACCTACGATGAAAGCTGCATTAAGTATTACCCTTTCTGGGGAAGAGTTCCAGGATGTAGGTATCAGAGCAGGCTAGGTCCACTTTGAAGTTAACAAATCTGTTTGGCTCGTTAATATGGCATAGGAGAAAATTTTTTTTGTTAAATCTGACTCGCATTGTATAAGCCAGTTATGGGTGCTGATCCATTTCCGAGCACAAGTATCTACCAAGTCTACCTTGAGTAAGCCTAATCAAAAGAAAAAATCATTGAAATAAAGGCTATTTTGCATCATATGGAACATTGAATTCATTTTGAGATGAAAGGTTTCTAAGAAATAATTAATATCACTGAAGTGTATAAAGTACGAGAACGTATGATAAAGATCAAGATGAAGAAAACGGAGGACGACGAAGGGACAAAGAGCGGGAATACAACAAAAGGACAGTAATAAAGGAAGTGAGCCCTGATTAAGAACTTTGAATTGATACTTTTCATAAGTTACCTCTATTGTTTATTTTAAAATTTATTTTG
The DNA here is from genome assembly GCF_032062105.1 of Saccostrea cuccullata. Classification (NCBI taxonomy): domain Eukaryota; kingdom Metazoa; phylum Mollusca; class Bivalvia; order Ostreida; family Ostreidae; genus Saccostrea; species Saccostrea cuccullata. The sequence continues at coordinate 1,080 of NW_026933372.1, forward strand.
TAAATTATGATTGAATTGATGCATATAAAATATTTTCACAGTGAATCATTAGTAATGTTTTCATTGAAAATGTCCATGTATGCATTATGAAGGCAGATTGAATTGTGTATTATTTTTTTAAAACAGTCATAAAATAGGTTTATGTAAAGCATCACTTAACCAATTGCAAATGTTTCTATGTAATAACTAGTTGGCCCAACAATTTGCCATCTGACATTGTAAAGAAGGGTCAACATTGAGCCAACCAAACCAACCAGTTGTTTATAAAGGTTGGCTGTTAGTTGGCAAACGCTAAAAATTACGTCGGCCCAACAATATGCCATCTGACATTTCAACATAGGGCCAACGTTGGGCCAATCTAACCAAACAGTTGTTAAGGTTGGCTGCAAGTTGGCATACACTAATAACTACGTTGGCCCGACAATATGCCATCTCACATTTCAACAAAGGGCCAACGTTGGGCCAACCTAACCAACCAAATATTAAGGTTGGCTGTTAGTTGTCATACAATTATATCTACGGTGGCCCAACAATATTCCAACATGTTGGACAACGTTGGGCCGATGAACAAAATTACCGTGGGCCAACGTAAGGTTACCAACAATGAGCCAACGTTTGAAAAGAAATTGGGCCAACGTTGGCCCAACTATGTCTTGCTATCTGGGTTTATGAAGTGTAAAATAAAAGTTGTGTCATGTAGATTTTACATTATCTATTTCTGCATCTATTTCTGTACGATTAGGCTTACTCAAAATGACGCATCCCATTTACAAGGCAGATTTATTAATAATTATTATGTTTGCAGAAACTATCGTATAAAATGTTTTACTTAATTTCATTGCCCTCTTTTTTTGAGGGGGATGGGATGGGTTGAGAATTCATTATGTTCAGTATGCAAATTATGGAATACTTTGTCATTATGCAAAGGGAGTAGAAAATTAATGTGTACTTTTTACTGCATTTATCTATCTTGTATATTACTTGTAAATTTAATTTAAATTAAAATGCTTTAATTTATGTATATGAAATGTATATATATATATTTTAAAGTTTTAATTTATTTTGTTTAAATACTAAGTCTGTTTTTTTCTAAAGGGTCCAAACAACAAAGAAATGAATATTTATAAGAAAGATGTGCCATTTTCTCTATTGAATTCACCACCAACAAGATCAGATTGGATTGTTGATGGCTATTAAAGATATATAAATTTATTATTCCAAGTTCAATGCATCAACTTGTTAAGCATGCTTAAAGTAAAGTGTTGTGGACGAACAACTCTGAAAATACAGATTTTACTGCTACATTGTTTACAAAAAAATATATGCATACAATTTAAACAAATTGATTTTTCTGCAAATGGTACCTGCCTTATTTCAAGGAAATGTTCAAAGAAAGTTAGATATTTGTGTAAAGAAATAAGTTTTTTTTTCATTTTAGAATGACGTCACTGTTGCTGCTTAAAACTACCTTTCAACTAGAACTCTTAAGTGCACTAGCTAGAGCTTCCTTATAGCAAGTTTTAGATATTTTTTCATAAATCAGTCTTGGTTAAGAAAAAAAGGAATGTGTTGTGTTTTTTTTAATCAAAATCGTAACAAGAATTTTCCTTGGTTACGAAATTAAATGAAAGAATGTGGAGGGATTTAATGTTGCCTGTAAATGAAATGTAAAAAAAATATCCGTCTACATTGAGAAAAATGTTTGGCAATCCTTCCTAGAAAAAGGAAAATATTTATATATGAACTGAGAGGAAGGTGATTCTGGTGGTTTTAGTTCTGATTGTACTGAAGAACCAGGACAGAATAGAATATAATGTTCGGAATGGAGTTTGTCCCCAGTAATTTATAGACTTTTAATGCTGGTTTTCTAGTTTCCTTTCAATGACATAAAATGTATCTCCAAGATATTATTATTTAAAGAATTTTTTAAGTAGTGTGTATAATATGGGTATATAATAAATGTTTTAAATTTAATGTAAATAAATTAAACTACCATAATATACAAAAGTATAAAAAGCTTGATCCGCTCCTTTATATCCTTAGCCCTTTACCTGTACACCTGTATATAGATAATTAGTTACCTTAGGGCAGTTCAAAGGTTTTGGAGTGTTATTGGTTCTTATTGGTAGTTTGGTTGTCAAGTTGATTTTCATTGGTTTTATTCTTATGGTCATTGGTTTTACCGCCAAAATATTCATTCTTTGTCTTGTTGAGTTAATGACCAAGACTGAGTTTTTATGGACTCCATGACTGACCTTTGGAGACTGACAAATTCCATTTTCTGGTAAGTACTAACTTTCCTTATTATAATTGTCAAGTAATATGTCTATTCCATAGATTTGCATTTATTAAGATCCCAATTTCACTTTATATTAATTGAATGAATGACCATGAGAGAAAGATGTTATTTTTATGATTGGAATTATTGATTATAAAGATCAGTAATGTATTATATTATAAGTGTAAATTGTTATATTCAAGTTACACCATATATTTTTATGACCCAGATATTTGGCTACTTTGTTCAAAGTGAACAGATGATTTTATTTTAAAGGAATATATATTTTAATGTATACTGTATTAAATTACAGATTCCATATACATGTTGTGTAAAAAGCTGTAAACATCACACATTCATGTGGTAGCCTTTTCCCACAGAATGGTGAGGAATTATTTGTTTTAATTAGTATTATTTTTTTATGCCTTTATATGGGAGAAAATATGTAATGATCCATATATTAACTATAAGAGTTATCTCCCTTAATTGATAGTAAATGTACACATATACCTATCATCTATAATATATATCATTATGAATATGTTACTATGAAAACTACATGTATAGATGATTGATGATTGATTTGATGTGCTATTATATTGTTGTTTTATTATATTTCAAGGCTATAACATTTGTATTACATAAAGTGCTTACTGTGTCGAATAAATAAGACCTGAACCCTGACAGAGGCGTGTTTCTGTTCTTGATTACCACCCCCTGTTACAATTTGGCGTCACGTTGGGACACAGGGACGCACAGCAGTGAACGGAGAGGACTGGGCGTGGTACATCCCTGATGGTATTCCACAGAGAAGTAATTCCTAACTGGTACCCTGAGTATTCAGCGATCCGTGCATGATACTTCAGAGTGAACACCGAACAGTGTATGTGATTCCATAGTTTTACGCGTGACTGATCAGAACATTTGTGTGTTTGCGCATCAGCTAGCTGATAGTGACAGTGTAGTGATTCCGCAGCTGCATGCATGCTTCATTGGCCAGACTGGTGCACCTGGAGCCAAAGACACTAGAAAGGTTTTCTTTAGATAAGATTTTCTTAGATTGATACATGCATGTTAATTATTTTTGAGGTAGCTAGCTAGCATATGCATATAAGTGATTATTGGTCATGACCGGTTTGTCTGTCTGTCGTCTTACTTAGCTTGGGTTATATTTGTATATACTGTGCACATTATTTTTATTTGAGTACTTATTATTGGACTGAAAGCAAGAGAGCCAGGATCGGTAAGTGGTAAATTAACAGTGCACATAGTCTTATACCCTTGAATCTACCCAGGTATTACCTTATAGAATATTTAACTGCTATTCCTTTTGACATTTGACTGTTTACGGACGAGACATAGTTGTTTTAGTCTGTGGTATTTTATAGCAGGTCAGTTGGTCAATCAGTTGAGTGAAAGTTATAGAGTTTGATTTACTCTCAGTGGTCCTTTGTGTTGTTGGATTATTTGCTGGTGTTTGTGGTGTATAGTTGTTTAAATTAGTTCTAAAATATAGTTAAACAGCCCTTTTAAAACCCCATATTCCCCATTGTCCTGTATTTACAGCCACGAAGTGCCAAAATATGCCCTGTCCCCAAAATAAATGAAATTTTACTCTGTGATAGGTTAGACTTTGTGGGTTATAACACAATTTATTTTTTAGTGATATCTTTTCCAGTTTTCTTTTTATAGTCGTTTGAAAATGGTATTGTTTCAAGTAAAATCTACATGTATTTTATAACGTCATGATTGTTGACGTTATATATACGCATGTATATTGTAACGGTATGACGTTAACGTTATTTAATGAAGTTAATTATATCTACATTATGGGAAGGGGGGGTCCGCTAAAATAAACCCTACCTAAGAATTTGGGAAATTTTATCATAGGACCGTTAAGAAGTTTTGAATCATGAGATAAATACAATGTCATGTAGCTAGCTAGTTTTTGCTTTGATTAAAAAAGTGTCAAATACTGTTATATTGTCCTGTTAAATCAAAAACAACTTTTTAAAATGATACATTAAGAGAAAATAGGGGAAAATTATTCACGGTGTAAATATTACTAGTATCCACAGTATTGATTAATCCGTAAAGTCACGAAAAAGTGAATATTAAGTGTTCATTTTTTTTGGGGGGGGGGGGGGGGGTGGGGTTAAAATCATAGTATAGGCTACAGAAGGCTGTTTTAATAGCCGTTGCAACTTGTGTGATTATTCAAAACACAAGGGTCGTGCGTAATTACATTATCATGTGTATATACGAGGGTGTTAGAAAAGTTCCGGACAAGTTTTTTGTGAGCGC
>NW_026933373.1:0-5734 GCF_032062105.1 Saccostrea cuccullata
GAAAAATTTTGAATGGCCAGTGTTTCTTTATAAAAAAAAATCCCGTTCTTCAGGAGATAATCGGGGATCAAAATGTTGCCACGTAATGCCTCATATCAGTTTCAGTAATATTTTTTTATTTCAGCATTTTTACAAACTTTAAAAACACTCTGCCATCCATTGACATAACCCAACGAGTTTTCAGAATTTGCAAAAACAAATTTGTTTTTGGGATGGACACCTGCCAGCTTTCTGTTTTCAACATCCTTAAGCATTACCAGTCCTTTCCAACAGTCATCTGGTATTATTACCGATACAAGTTCCAATTTTTTGGATGAATAAAGATAAGCACATACTATTTTGCACATTAGTTTTTCTATGTATCTATCAATTTTCTGGAAAATGTTTTGTCTGCCCATTTATGACTAAAAGCATCTTCTAAATCTGATATTGTTAACCTCGTTGCCTCTCCTCCTCTCCTTGCATTAAATAATGCAAGTCTACAGGATATCAAATTCCTTAGTTTATATATAATCCCCTGATTTACTGGTGTATAAATGTCCTCTACCATTTTTGTGATTTCTTACTTTGTAAAGTCTAGCTATTGCTGGTATTTTTCAAAAGTAGGAAGGCCAGTAGGAGCCCTGGAGTTGATCACTCAGCCCGCTCAAACACTCGTAACCCCATTCAAGGCAAATATGACACCATTTCATAGTGCAGGTTCTAGCGTAATGCCCTTGTCTTTTACATTGAAAACAAACAAATGTAGGACACTCTCTACATAGATGATGGCTTGAATAGCACAAACTACACACAATAATACCAACAGTTTGACTGCTTGATGTCCAGGAATAAAGAAGAGTTTTTCAAAGATTGCACTAGTTTTATTGGTTTTTGCCCAAACCCACAGGCCCCAGGAAATTCATAATTTTTGTTCCAAGTTTTGAAATTGGTTCAGTGGTTTCAGAGAAGAAGCTGAAAATGCTCAAATGTTAACCCACGACGACGGTCAAAAACGGATAGCAATTTACTCAGGTGACCTAAAAAAATACTTACCGGTAACAACGAATTTTTCAATCAGTAAGAGAAATTCATAATAAATAGAAATTAATTGGAACGACTCAGAACATTACAATTTATGTATAACTTCTATATTTTTTTTCTCAAGAAGGAACTTAAGGACAGATGATACAAACAAATTTTTTCCTTGGAATAGATTGAAGCGTTGTTAATTTCCGAGCATGTAAATACCATAAATAATTAATATTCCATCCGCAAACACTTATATATTCCTTTTCTCTTAAATGAAAACGCAGCGTAAAGTTCACAATAATTATTATTATTGTACTTTCATGTTAAATACTAAAATCTGATTGGTTTAGACGCAGTTAACAATCCGTTCGATTACCCTCAGCCTTAGCAACACACGTGACAACGGGTAACACAACGGTAATGCCAAATGTGTGGAAATTATGCTCGTACGGTTCACCGTAGAATTCTCAAAATGTCAGTTGCGCGTTTGAAAGAACTGGAATAAACTTGACATCAATAAAAGCTTGCGTCCGACGTAGCTTACTTAAAAACAACAAACGACAGACAAAACATGCTTGCGAGTGCAGAAATAAAGAAAATTTGGATTTTTCGAGAATCAAACAAACAAATAATAGGTCGGTAATCTTTTACGAAGCTTTCTTATGAATAAAATAGAAGAGGGAAGTTTGAAGCCTTCTGTGACACCCATCGGAAAACCATTGGCAACCTCCGCTGACGCGTCGGTTGACAATGGTTTTCCTTGGAGTGTCAATTTCAACTGTTACCCTCCAAAACAGGCACCATTTATATAATGGCGATAAATCCAAAGCATAGCATGGAAACAAAACGAACGAGTCACATGGTCAAAACTTTCCTAACTATCCGTGTTTCTAACATTTTTCCCCTTTTATACCGAAAAACTTGCTCTTCCCATGACGCAATAATCCTCTTTCCAAAATAAATATTTTCCGGGAATACAAATACAAAATCTAGGTCAGTGCAGAGGACAAAATGAAAGTAAAGAGGTTACTGAATTATTTGTTAGCCCAAATAATAAAATACTTTAGTTAACTTTATATTATTATACAGCTTACACAAAATAAATAGACACAGGTGTGATTGACTGTAAATCTGCTACTACTGTAAGTTAATAATGCGAAATCAGTTTAATGTACATTCTTTTTATATGACTTCAGTTAGGAAATATTTCTTTGTGTAAATTTAACTTTAAACTTGCAAAAACAGTGTAAAGTCTGTGATGTGTATTTATCTTGTTTTGTTCTTTTTATGTGTAGCCTTTATCAAGATCATCTTTTGTCAACTGAAAAAAATTAAACATATTGCCTACACTTCCCCCATGCAAGTTTTGCCCCCTCAAAAAAATTTTAAAATTAAGTCAATGATAACAAAAGGTTTAAAAATGTCAATTAGGGAAAATTTTAAGTAAAATTTTTCCCAAATTTAAATTTTTCCCGTATTCATCTTTTTAGAGGAATAATAATCTGCTGTAGGGTTTCCCCGGTCACTTTAGAATAATTTTTTTATAAGTCCCTTGAAAAATTGTCCAAATCTTTTCACTTACACTTTTCTCATTATGTGCCCCCAATAAGTTGGAGACATTGGTTTACCATGGTTTTTTTTGAGGTTTTTAGATGGGGGGAAATTTTCCGAAACTTTCCTTAAAGGAGTATAACTGGTTGTTGTTGTGCCATGTGGTTATTAATTAAAAAATGGCTAATTACCAGGGAAACCAAAAAAGCGACGAATTTTGTCCGAGTGTTCCTGGTCCCTTAAATTTTCATAAAACTTTTTTTATTTTTTTTGAGGTTACTACAGGGCATCCTCACGCTGTTCGTTTGCGATTTTAATCTTCAATTCGTCACTTGATATTACGATCAGATCGCTTTCACAGTTTTCCCAAAAGTGTCACGTCACTCACTGTGTCCGTCGCATTTTCACATTAATACTGTCCTCAAAACCTTTAGGTTTTGAATGGCCCTTCCCCGTCGTTTTTTTCCACGGTCAGAGACCAGAAGAGCTTATGCGATAGTAATGCGTCCGTCGTCCGTCCCGTCTGTCTGTCTGTCCGTCTGTAAACAATTTTTTCAAAAAGATCCCCCTAAATTTTTGGGCCATTTCAAAAATTTGGAAAAAGAACTACATAAAAACATAATTTTGTATCGGTTTTTGATTTCATAAACGGTGTTGCCGTGGTTTAAAAATAAAAATTTTTGTGAAAATTTTTTGAAATCTCTCCTCCTACAGTTTTGGTCAGATTTCAAATAACTTTGGGACAAAGAGACACACAAGATACATAATTCGTATCGGTTTTTTATTTCAATGAACGGTGTGCCGTGGTTACTAAAAATAGAAATTTTGTGAAATTTTTTAAAGCTACCCTCCTACAGTTTTAGTAATTTCAAATAATTTTGGAAAAGTTACTACACAAGAAAAAATTTCTTTGGTTTTTATTTCGATGAACGGTGTTCCCGGGGTTATAAAAATAAAATTTTGGAAATTCTTTCAAAATGTCTCCTCCTACATTTTTGGGCCCGTTTTCAATATAATTTGGGCACAAAGTAACTACACAAGATACAAATTTCTGTGCTTCGGTTTTTGATTTCGATGAACGGTGTTGCCTTGATTACTAAAAATAGAAATTTCTGTGAAATTCTTTCGAAATGCTACTCCTCCAAATTTTTGGCCTATTTCAATAAATTTTGAAACAAGCTGACTACACTAAGATACATAATTCTGTGCATCGGTTTTTGATTTCAATGAACGGTATTGCCGGGGTTTATTAAAAAAAAAAAATTTTTGTGAAATTCTTTCAAAATGCTCTCCTCCTACATTTTGGTGATTTCAATATAACTTGGCACAAAGTAGACTACACAAGATACATAATTCTGGATGGTTTTTGATTTCAATAAAGGTGTTCCCTTGTTTACTAAAAATAGAAATTTCTGTGAAATTCTTTCAAAGTCTCCTCCTAATTTTGGCCCTATTTCAAAAACTTCAACAAGTTGACTACACTAAGATAATAATTCTGTGCATCGGTTTTTGATTTCAATGAACGGTTTTGCCGTGGTTACTAAAAATAGAAATTTCTTTGAAATTCTTTCAAAATGCTACTCCTCCTACAGTTTTGGTCCGATTTCAATATAATTTGGGACACAAGTCGATACACTAAGATACATAATGCTGCTTCGGTTTTTGTTTTCATGAAGGTGTTGCCATGGTAACTAAAAATAGAAGTTTCTGAGAAATTTTTTTAAAATGCTACTCCTACATTTTTGGGCCCCTTTACAATATAATTTGGACACAAAACCAAGATAAAAATTTCTGTGCATCGGTTTTTATTTTGGTGAGTGGAAAGGATATTTTTCATTTTTTCTGTTTTAAAGTTTCAACCCCAACTGTTCTTTTCTCTTCCTTTTTTTTAAAGAAAAACCAAGAGCTACAGTCTCACAGAATTTTGGTTTTGGGAAATTTTTATATCACGTGACTGGTGGTGGGAGGAGGCCTCAACGGAAACACAAATGAAATGCATATGGACATCCATATATTTTAATCTATCCCCTAAAAAGACAGTTGCTATTGTTTTTGCTTCCATGTTCGGTATAGGAAATTGAAATTTTGTAAAGGTCCGATATAACCAAAGTATATATATTGTCATTTGCAGTTTTAGGAAAATGGTGGCTATATCCCCGACTTTTTCAAATCTTCCACCAGCAATATACGTTTCCATATAATTTTCCATCTTCCTGGATTTTTCCTTTCTTCACATACATCACAGCACAGGACAAAATTTGTAGCCCTCCCCCGGGCAAGTGGTGTCGTCTCCATATGAGTGAAAAATTCTCAGAGGGACGTTAAACATCATACAATCAATCAATCTTCAAAGAAGGTAATGCAAGTGTTTCACAAAGAAAAAGACTGCTAACATTTCTTTTTTAGTAACACAGTAATTTTTCTCATTGAGTTAAAGTTGGCTAGCATACTATCACTTTTTAGGCGGAAGCCGCCTATTACATTTGCTTTGTTGACCTTTCGACCTCTCAAGAGTTTGCCCCGTTTCTTATCCAAATGGATGTATCCAAATTAAGGGGAGACAACCCGCTAAATCATATTGATCCCTTCCCAATCTTTATTGTTATTATCATATCAAAAAGTGTGCATTATGGGAATTTTTTTTTCAATTTATTTTGATTAAAGTAAAAAAATCCAATAAAAAATAATAGCCTAATAATAGAACGAATAGTTATATTAGTACTCCCGATGTTTCACGCTTGAGAGAAAACGAACGACAACACATAAACAAATCGGGTTCAAATTTGATTAGCAAGGGGTCCTGACGCGATCTGTAGAAATTACGAGGGACAAATAGTCCAAGTAGGTAATTAGTTTAAAATTAATTACAGGTACAGAGCTATTGAGGAATAATCTTCAATTGCCAGGCTTCTCTGATTCTTTAGGATATGTCATGTCATTGTGGTCTCCTTTGGGCCTGATCAGGCCCCTCCATGCTTATTCAGGTAAATTCTCACGAGGATATAACATTTGGTTTGTACGAGTCCTAAACATCAAAATCCAAATTTTATGAAGAAAACCTCTGCAGAAAATCTGGAGTTAGATTATCCAACCACACCAATATTTTTATAAGTATTTCAATTTTGGCTTGTATCATCTAATCTTGATTCTGAACAGTTATCGTTCGTCACAC
>NW_026933374.1:0-55966 GCF_032062105.1 Saccostrea cuccullata
TTTGATCTATGACCAGGTCAGCTGATTAAAGTATGGATGAAAAAGGGGGAAATGACATATCAATCTTTATATCTTAGTGAGGTTGTTCAGAGTTTAGATTTAAGCCAATGCATTTCCATTTTTTGTGTCTGATCTTGCCTAATTCGATTTCATGATTTTGATATTTCACGTGACAGAATATCATAAAAACCGGTGCCATTTCAAAAAGTGCAAATTCTCCACTCCCAGTTGAACATCACTTTGATATTTGCAAATAGATATTAATTGTAAACTCACAAGTTATGCCTTATAAAAATTCAGATGATTTATCAGGAGTTTCAAAGTGCAGGAAATTAAATTAACAAAACGTTTGTGTTCTAATTAGATAGTTCGCATTATAAAAGCAAAAAAGCGATACTGATAAGAAGTAGAAGCATGTAAGCTTGCTAAAATCTTGGTTAGACATTTTTCTATGCTTAAAGGTATTGACCCAAGAATTCCGCCTTCAATTTGCCGCCTACAGTCAGAGGTGGCGAATTTCCACTTTCATCATTGCCACTGTTCTAACGTTTTCTTGGCACGTGAGATATAAAAATGGTGAAAATGCCTATTTCATACTAGATCATGCCATAACATAATGTGCGAAAAGTCTTACTTTTATGTAGACATTTAGCTCTGTCAAAACCACTTTTAGGAGTATCCGGTGGCAGTGATTTTATGTTTCCGGCCCAATGAATCTTCTTTGATGGAATTGGCACGTATTTGTTAACTTTGCCACAGAAATTAGCCACCACCTGTTCAAAAATATCTCTCTTGCGCTTAAGGTTTCGTCAAAGGTCAACATGTCTAAAAATTATTTTTACAATAGCTCCAAAACTATGTGTGGTATAAAGTCAAAACGTTTACAGTTTATAAATATATCATTGATTAAGGACGCGATTGCACGGCGTCACGTGATCACGTCATTTGGTGAAAACCATCGTTGCAGAAAAATAATGTTTGCTGTAACTATTTCCTGATAAGGCGCGTCATATGTTTGCGCTCATGACAAATGGGGTTTGTTTCTTAACATTTGGAGAAAATAAAAGGGAAAAAAACTTTAGGCTATAAAGATTGTTACGATGCACTGAAAGTGTTGGCGAGCGTTGATCATATTTTTTTATCTACGTGCATTTTTTACGATTTTTTTTTGATCACGATACTTTCTATCTGTTAATATATATAAACTGAACATTGAAATCTATTTCATTAAAAATAAATTTAATTTATTTCTTGGGGTTTATTATCCTCATTTTAAAATTAGAATTTTATTTAAGATTGTTGTGTATCATAGGATCTACATCTGTGTATAGATATTTTTCGAATGCTGAAAAATGCATATATTACAGAATCAGACGGCGTGATTTATTCTAGATGTATAAATATTACAATGAACATATCAGGCTTGATTTTGATAAGACATGTCCAAGTCTAGAAGAGAAAAAGACCACTCCATTAATGTAGAAGTACATATCTTTAAAAAAACGATAAAGCAGCACCGGAGAATTTTGTTTTCTCCTATAAGATCTAGGTTAGCATTTTCAGCAGTGACATTGACCGTGTAAACATTCAATGATCGCCGCACAAATATATGACCTAAACGTATTGTTGTAAAATGTTTTATGCGCCGTTTTTCTATATTGAAACACAACACACTTTCTTCTGAAAGAATACCTGGGAAAATATGTACATAAATAAATATCTCCGTCAAAAAAACTAAAATGAGAACTCATCATGTTTATGGGAATACATTTGAAAAATGTTTTATTTTTAATCACATGGACATGAATATAGATGTTTCACTCCAGCATATATCATAATGTGACGGAAAGTTATTTCAATCAATGATTATTTGGACCAAATCAAAACAGTAGATCTTTATTTTACTTTAAGTTCACTGTTCGACTAAAATTGTGACATTATGACGTCACAATGGAGATAGTCGCTCATCCAGATCAGGACTAATTTTTACTTTGCAGGATTCGCGCAGAAAATGAAGTGTACTTACTTGAAAAGAATCGTTTCAAGGAAAACTATGTGTAAATGTGAAATATTTAGAATAATTATTACTATAATTTTTGGCATTAAAATAAGATTATTTATGGATGAATACATTTATTTAAAAAAAATATAATGCAGTTACAAGTTTTATAAAATTACCTCTCAACAGGTTTTATTTAATGTGTTCTTTAAAATGCAAATTCATTGTAATTCATCTCGCATGAAAAATTATAAAGGAGCACCCCCCCCCCCCCCTTGCCAATTCCAGGTCACTAAGTAGAAATATCTTTGCTGATTGTTCAAAGCATGAAGAATAAGGCCTTTGAGGACTGTATACACTGGTTTTTTTTAATATATTATTTATTTATACTGATATAGTAACAAAATGAATATTATGGAGATGAAAAACTGATTAGTTTTAAAAAAAATTATTTTCGTGACCACTGTCGGTGATAAGTAAATCATTGTGTTTCACATATAGAATGAGCACCAGCTGCCAGATTTTTTTTCAGAGGAAAAAGTATTTATTTATCTATACATATGGCCTTTATTGTCTTTAAACAGATTATGCATATTTAAGGTCCAACAACAAACCATCATATGAAAATCTGTGAAATCTTTTAATATTCTAGGAGGGGGGGGGGTGGTACTGAAATGCGTGTAGCTTCAAAATTAATCTGATTACAATTTTATTTCATATTTTAACCATTTAAGTCACTTATAATGACTAGTACAGCATATATTAGTTTTGGGAAAATTCATTGGTAATTTTTTGTCTAGATTATTATTATTAAAAACTGTTATTGAGTTGAAAATATTACTGCAAATTTACAATTAATACTTCCCCCAAAATCAATGGCATTGCTACATTTATCAATAGTTTCCGTAACAATTTTTATTTTCAATAAATATAAAGCATATTATTAAATATCTGCAGGAAAATATTTAATTTGCTTCAATTTTGTTGCATGTATGGCAATATAAAACATTCACCTCATAAATATCAAAAGATTAAAAAATGGTGGTTACCATGGCAACCATAACTTCCTTATAAGCCTGATGACCATGCTTGATACTTCGATATAATGATATCATTGACATTAGGAAGGTTATATGTAAAAATGAGAAAAATTCATTGGGCAGAATTTTTTCACGGACCCGTGCAATTCTTTCCTTAATAAAGAAAAAGTATCACTTGGTAACAAATATTTTTAAAAAGATATTTTTTGAGAAAACTTGTATTAGAAAATGTGCATATTTAAAGAAAAATGCACCTGCTTAATTCTGTCCTTTTTGTGAAAACCATCGTTGCAGAAATAATATATGTTTATCATTGAAGGGCAAGTTGAATGTGAATGGTCTCTGAAAGGCTGTTATTGAAAGCATGACATGTATAAAGACAAGACCCCGATAGAATCCGCTATTTGCAATGTACTTTCGCTTTCAAGTCTTAACATTTGGATAAAATAAACAGGGAAAAAAACTTTCCAAAGGCTATCCAAGTCCAACTTGCCCTTTATTGATACACATATTTTGTTTCTGCAATGAAAGCACGGAATTAATTAGGTGCATTTTTTGAAAAAATATGCATTTTAAAAAGAAATTTTCTCAATATTTTTTTCCATTTTTTTTTTTATCAAATGATACTTTCTATCTGTTAATCAATGAAAAATTTATAAACTGTAAAAGTTCTAACTTTATACCTCACATAGTTTCGGAGCTGTTGTAAAAATAAATTTGGACATGTTGACTTTTGACGAAACCTTAAATGAAAAAAAAACAAGACAGGCACATTTGTAACAAAAAAAAAATTCATGAAGAGAAAATTATTAACCAACGTTAATTATTTTAAATAATGGAAATATTTGATTGTCTTTCTAGACTTTTTTTTATTAATCATTAAAGGGTGGATTCTTTTCCAAAAAGAATGGGATTGTTTGACATATGGACTCATATTCAAATATCATGCTAAAATATATATGCATATATTACATTTATACTGTTTAAACACAACAGTACAATGATTGGTTAAGAATATATCTTTTTACTTCTACATTTATTGGAGTTTCAAACACTTCATATCAGGCTTGATATACTTACCTCTAAATTTTCTGACACAGGGTCCAAGTCTAGAAGAAAAAATTCGGAAATCCTGTCTCCATTAATTTCAATGCTAACAGTAACGGTAATACCTTATAATAAAAAACGTTAAAGCAGCACCGGTATAATATGACGTCCATTCGACCATTTAATTCTTAGGCGAGGGATCAGTACTAGAAGATAAATCAAATATAAGTCCTCGATTAGCAAGAAAAAAAAATATATCATTGACTAGTGTTCCTCCCCCTTAAGGGTCCTCCACACCATGTGACCTGTGACGTATATGGAGAAAAAATATCTTTACCTCTCGATTTCATTATCGTTTTTCTATATTGTCTATTTCACAGGGAAACGCTTTGAAGCTCTCTAAAGCCAAGAAGATAGGAAAATCATTAAAATCTTATAAACGCTTTAAAGTCCCCAAATCTCCGTCAAAAACTGAGTGCTAAAATGAGAACAACAACGTAAACAATGAATGTGGGGATCGAAAAGAAGGTCCCGCAGAAGTAATTTAAACAAGTCGTTAATGTTTTGCACTAGGAAAAGGTTCTTGAGAAGAAGATGAAAATGTGAAAAGTTAACGACGACGACACACAACGAGTTGATCTAATTATAGCATACGGACAAATTTTGATCGGATGATGTGAACAGCGACAAGTTGATTTTCTTAACAAATGTTTTTATTTATAGAAATATTTCAAGATGTCTGTACCGGCTATCGCTTCCATCCTCGCAGCTTTGTTGTCTGTCAGTCTTGTCAAGGAAGGTAGGATCATACATTAACAGTTTTTTCAACGTTTAATTCCTTGTTTGTCAGTAGTAGTTGAAAGTGAAATTAATGGTGCACCACCTTAAGTACCTGTAGCTACTTGTAGAGTAAGAGTTTCTATTATATTACGATTTCTATTTTCTTTTTATTCGGGTAGAGATTGTTACACACATTAGGGGTAGGAGCGAAATTATAGATAAAAAAAGTTCTTTATGATATAAATTAGAGGGAATGTTAGTATTAAAAATAACTAGAACTGTCCAAACGGGACAAAATACCCCCCGCTGGGTTCTTCAGAAGTTTTTCCATAATAAAGATATGTATCAAACACGAATTATGAAATTTTTCTTCCAGTGACCTTGAACTTCCCTAAATGACCTTGGGTCAAGGTCATGACACACCCTTAGGTCATGTGCAATCTTTGTGTAAAATTAGAACCTACCAAGTTTATCCATAAGAAAGATATGTACCAGACACGAATTATGAAATTTTTCTTCCAGTGACCTTGAACTTCCCCAAATGACCTTGGGTCAAGATCATGACACACCCTTCGGTCATGGGCAATCTTTGTGTGAAATGAGAACCTTCCAAGTTTATCCATAAGAAAGATATGGACCGGACACGAATTATGAAATTTATCTACCAGTGACCTTGAACTTCTGAAAAAGACCTTGGGTCAAGGTCATGACACACCCTTGGGTCATGGGCAATCTTTGTGTGAAATGAAAACCTACCAAGTTTATCCATAAGAAAGATATGGACCGGACACCAATTATGAAATTTTTCTTCCAGTGACCTTGAACTTCCCCAAATGACCTTGGATCAAGGTCATGACACACCCTTAGGTCATGAGCAATCTCAGTGTGGAGTAGTAGATTCTAATGTCCCTCTGTAAGAAAGATATGGACCGGACACGATTGCACAGACAGACGGACAGACAGACAGACGGACAAGGTGATTCCTATATACTCCCCCAAACTTCGTTTGCGGGGGGTATAATTAAGACATAACAAGGTTCGCTAGCAAATGTGTAACTATTAAGAAAATGTAATTTATATCATAGGGATAGATGCACAGACTTGTCAAGATGTAAATGACTGTACCACAGAGTACGAATCCGCTGAAGCAGTAGCCGGACAAAACCAGGGCAAATTATGCAAGTAAGTCTATCTTGTTTCAATGCACTCTCCTTTTTATGAAAGTGATTTTTTTAAATAAAACGAGATAAGCCTTTTATGATTTTTAGAGTAGGATTTTACACATATAGCATCCCTTGTCTATGAATCTACACTATAGAGAAGAATTCCCCATAGGAAAAAGAATCGACCGCTACAGCCAAATTTCCTCCTCTAGAGTCGAGTTCTTAATTGTACACGTAGGTATTAATTGAGGGGACATTTTGGCTAAAAGTTATGAAAAATGTAAGATTTTAAATTGGTCAAAGTGTATTTGACACACATAAATACCCTATTTATGTCTACTTCTAAGGAAGGGCACTATCATAAAGGAGACCAGAAAAGCCTTCCCCCTTCTCTTCTTTTCCTTGAGTAGAATTTCCTTTCCCTTATAAAAGCGTATATTGTATCTATATTGTTTTTAAAAACGACAGGGACAAACCTTTGGGTAATAGTTGAAATGAAGTTAGCGGATTTTAAATTGACCAAGATGTATTTGATAAACACAATTGCTTCTTGTTGCCACTTTTAAGGTAGAAGTGTAAAATTCATCCTAAATTGTTCTCCTGTCCTTTTCTTAGAGTGGAATTTCCTTTATCTTGTAACAACTTAATTGTCATCAGATTTTAATGAAAACAGGATGTATTTAAGAAACACGAATGCCCTATTTGCTCACTTCAAATCAAGAGAATTAATAGAAACTGGATGTATGTTATAAACACAAATGCCCATTGTTTGGACATTTTTAAAAAAAAATACTGTTAAGGCAGACATGAAACACACAAGCTACATGTAGTTTCAGGTAACCATGGTTTACACGAAATAAAACAATTATATTGGGGGGATGTACAAGGAACTATCATGTTTGTTTCAAGCTTCTTTTCACTTTCTGTTTATTCTCTTTTATTTGATTTTTGCTACAGGGCTGTCAATGTTTACATAACATGCCTGGAGGCTGCGGGAAAGAAATGTAACATTGACGTCACACCCACATTAGAGGCCGCGGAAGAGACTTTGATTCAGTTTTGTACAACATCAAAAGGTAGAATCACAGGCCTTTGGATCGCTTAAAAAAATTGTCTGTGTAAAAAAAAAATTAAAGGTACTGAACTCTTACACTGGGTACCTAATTTCGCTAATAGAATATTTTTTTATTTTAATGCTCTAAAATTCTACTTTCTATTTAAATCTATTCAAAGATAAACATTCTTCAATTCTACCAAAGCTCATTCCGAAATTCCATATATTTCTTGAGATATTCTGAAATCAATTTCATAAATGACCTACTTTCTTTTACTCGACATTAGCTTGGGCCCCTGGTCATTTCCCATGTAAACAGACGGTGTTTGAAGTGCGACGAAGAGTTGCATAGTAGTTGCAAAATCTTTTAACAATTTAAAGTTAACTTCTTGCTCCAGATTGTAACGTTAAGTCTGTAATAATATTCCTTTCGCGAAAAATTAATTTGAAAACGTTTACATCAACAACTACCGCCATGTTGATTATGAATGTAAATGAAGCCATGGTAGAACGAATTTTTCCCGGAATGCATTATATACCTTTCGATTTTCAAAACAATTAGACAGCTATAATGTTGTTTATGACTTTGTTACACCATATGATCAAATTAAAGAAAAACCTTGTAAAGCTTGAATGAAAATGAGCAAATATTCATTGAGTTTAGAATCAAATCCGGGGAAAATTTGTCCCGTCGTTCCCGCTTTACAATTAGTGAAGGCCCAAGCTGATGTCGAGTAGAAAAATTATTGTCAATTTAGGAATTGATTTCAGAATATCTCGAGAAGTATAAGGAATTACGGAATGAACTTTGGTAGTAATGAAGATTGTTTATATTTGAATAGATATGGATAGAAAGTAAAATTGTAAAGCATTTGATTTAAATAAAATTTATTGGCGAAAGTAGGTAACCCATGAAGAGTTCCATACCTTTATTTTTTTTCAACACCTCAATTTTTTTTCTAAGCGATCTAAAGGCCTGTGGGTAGAATATGACGATTTTTATATGTAACAGCTGTATAGCATCAGATACTGTAAATTCCCTATTTTTCGAGAATATTTATTATCGCGAATGGGCTCTTCAACGTCAAATCGCGAGAATAATAATTCACGAATGGACGGTTGCTCAAAAGATTTTAAATGGATTTCAGCACCATAAAAATAAAGGCGAGTAATTTTACTTCGCGTGTGGTGCTTCTAGCGAAATTAGGCGATAATTAATTCCATGCGTATATTTAGGAATCTACAGTATTTATATCCACTGAATATTATTATTACCCCCCGCTTGAAATGCGGGAGGGTATATAGTAATCGGATTGTCCGTCCGTCTGTCTGTTACGGTTTGGAGTACTCTCTATCTTACCCGCAATCCTCTGATACCACTTCATGAAATTTGATGAAACTTTCAGAGAATCTTTATTACATAATGCAATTGTGCACCTCTTATTTTACCTTTTGATCCGACTTATATTTTAGGTTTTCCATAGCAAAACAAGGACACTGCTATCATATTCATATGGGAGGCGGGGGTGTCATTTAGTGAGCTCATTTCTCACAGTATCTCTAGGTTCCGTTATTTCTTATGAAGACAATTATCGTTATTCAGTCCACAAAGAATACAAAGCCAGCCACGTACAAAGATTTCTTGAAACATGGCTGTTCCCTCAATTATGCATACAATGACATATACGTGTATAATACAATATTAAAAATGTAATTTTACTTTGAATGTTTATTTTCATAGAGATGTAAATATCAACAAAATGTTTTACTTTGGTTGTTAGTACGGAATTAACATCGCAGCTTTTGCAGAAAAAAAGACAAGATGTTTGTGAAACACTGATCTCTCTCCCCCCCCCCCCCCCATGGCAACATAGCGGAGATAAAACATTTTCTTAAATGCAAACAAAATATGTTATACCAAAAGAATGGTCTCGTGACAAGGGATAAGCATGTGAAATATGAAAGTCATAGCTTCACGAAGTCAAAGTTTATTGGCAGTGTTAGATTTTTTGAAGACGAACACACAGACAGACTGACGGACGGACACGACAAAAATTATATACACCGAATCTCCGATTACTGGGGCATAAATACATTATACACGTAATTGGGTTATGTATTTCTTTTCTACAAAAAGCTGCGACATTAAATCCCGTATTTTGTTAGGAAAACGTTCAATTGTTTAAATTAATTCCTGATATACCAGTGTGATAAACATTTATTATAGACAAAGGCTAAATATGAATGAAATAAAAATGTCCAAGATGTAAGATATGTTCTCTAGATATATGTTTACGTACATCGTTGTAGTTTTAATTCAGCTGAACGGCTTTTTATTTTATTTTTAGGTGGCTATGCAACACCTTTCCTTGGCTTCTTTACCATGGTTCTGGGAGTTTTGATTTTAAGATCTGTATAAATTAATGAGGAAAAATTAGGTAAAAAGAGGAAAATGCGAGTCTTTTGCGAATTGGTACATGTATTTTATTTTAACAAATAGATGGTTTTTTATCTATAATCTGTCATAAAGGACAATTTTTCTTCACACTGATTGACAGTACTTGCCACGAATGTATTTTTTCTCTATTTTTACAGTTAACTAATTTGTATTTTCGATGTCTTAAACACAGAAAAAGACAAATGATAAGAACTTTCCAAAGTTACCTTATTTCATTTGACTTTTATTAATGTTCTTTATGCTTTCTTTTCTCGCATGTATTAAAGGTAGTCTAAAATATTTGTTTTTGTGTGTGTTGAGACGCTAAAATGTGCCGTTGCAATTTTGTGCATCTGCATTACCAATTCATTTGGTGGTCATTGACTTTTAAACATCGTTTTAGAGTTGCATACTTAGGAGTTGATCAATATGTATACACCGAAAGTCTTGATGTCCCTATGTGGAATCCACTTGAGGAGAGGAATTATGACGAAATGAATCTTACTGCGTATATCCCAGTACATGCTGGCACAAAAGGTTCAATCGCCAGTGGTCTCGAACAGGACGTAAAAAACAATTAATCAATCACCAGTTTACAAGTCATTATCTTCAGCCTTCAACGTATTTTTGTTTTTTAATTGATCATGTATCGTTAGATTTGCATTGAACAACGCAACCCGATCAAAATCGCGATGAAATATCTCTAAGGGGTCTTGACCTTATAATAAGAGAGATAACTTGCAAATTACAAAATATAACTACTCATAGTTTTTTTTATCAGAGTTTCCTATTTGAACCTTTGAGTACTCAATTCGCTGAATCTATCACATTATGGAAACATTACCTTCTATTTCTGTTGCCTAAGTCTTCCTAATTGTTTATTATATTTAACAATAAAACATTTAAAACCAAGTTCAAAAGCCTTATTAATTGAATGAATTTTAACTTCTTAGGGACCATTTTAAAAATGGTTTATAGTTACAAGTACATAAAACAGAATTTTGATTAGTATTTTTTTAATGGACAAATAATTAGAAAAAGGTAACACAGATGTGATACAGATGTACTTTTCTCACAACCACATACAACAGTGTGATATTCTGACTAAGGAAGCATCGCTTTATGAAGTTTTGTAAGATGCATTTAAGGGGGCCGACTATAGTTTTATTGTGTGAAAACTACAATAGCGAAACTCTTCATTTTTGTACCATATATAATTTACATTCACTTCAGTGTACATGCAGAGTTTGAGGGAAATCTACCGTCCAGGTATTTTTGAGGGACCGTCTCAAAATACAGGTACATTTACTATAGGACTATACGAGAAAATGCCAATTTTTAGCACTTTAAAGCAAATTATACAAATACTACAATAGACATTTTGTTCAAACTATAATATTTGATGAGTATTACTATATTATACAATATATGTGAGAAACACAAATACTACCGTCTTGTTACCAGAGGGGCATCTCAAAATACAAAAAAATTAGCAAATTTTACTATTTTATAGAGTATTACAAAATATGACGTACACAATGGATTCACGTGAAAACATAATAAGAATATTGGAGATATTCTCAAATTTCTATGTTTTAAATTTCAAGAGCGTATGTTTATTACTTTTTTTAAATAATATTTTTATTACCCCTTTCTTTAAGAGCTACAGATTATCATAACGTCAAAAACACACTGCAACGACGTCAACATACCTATCAATTGCAAAATCGGTTAAGAAATTAGTTATATCAAATTGTAATTACATTTTTATACCTATAATTTCTTAATTTTGTTTAATTTTAATAAATAAGTGAAAAAAGTTGCATTAAAACAGTAAATACGCTTCATTTTACTATGATGCGCGAAATATTGCGCAGTGGAAACTATAGTCGGCCCCCTTAATTGGTATGATACTAAGTATTAATTTCATATACACCTCATATTTTAAATTTTATGCTGTGATAATAAACCGTTACTCTTTCTGCTCTCTGTGTTGAAATTTCTTCATATCATGATCTGACATAAAAAGCATTTCTGGAAAAAAAATAAGTAGCGCTTCATACTTTAAACTATTTTTCATGTGGCTCTAATGTTATTGCTGTTTATGAAAATCAATATTAGATATTTCAAATTATCTTGATGAAATTTGTAGCAGAGGCTCGGGACCCCTTAAGATGAAAATTGAGATATTTTCATTCATTTTAAGGAGCTACCATATGTACACCAGCGATCAATGTTAATTATGAAGAAGGGGATGGGAGGGGGTACAGCGAAAAGCAAACAAACCACCAAAAAAAGTTGTTGGTTGCCCTCTTTCGACCGACTGACTAAAAATGGCGCGAGTCATTTTTTTTCTTTTTTTTTACATTGCAGGAAACGATTTTTAAAAAAAATTATTTCCGTCAAAACATATGATGAACATTTTTGAAAAAAAGGATATTCCCACCTAAATGAACCTACTGATGCAATTATTTTACCCCAAGTTAAGAGGGCAACAAAACATTTTTTTAAAGATTGTCTGACAAAAAAAAAAACATTAAAACATAATTAAATTAAAATGAACAAAAACCCGACAAGACTGTTCGTAGGCAGGGGCTCAGGGGGTTTATTTTTGATAATTATTTTAACTGTTATTAAATTATTCGGAAAAGGTTTGAAATGTTGTGAACTTGCAACAAAAGAAAAATCGGGGGGGGGGGGTCTGTTCGAAATAACAGAAAAAAGTGAAATATTAGGGTATGGAACAGTTATCAAAGTTTAACATCATAAAACATATTGTTGGAAGATCAGACTCGGACCCGTGAAAACAAAGATCAGAGGCGATGGAGGAGAGAGATCCTAATGTCAACGGTATCATCCGCGTTATTTTCTTTGCATTTATTTGGTAAGCAGCGAAATCCGTCAATAATACAGAAAAAACAAATATTTTATAAGACAATTGATAATTTCAATATTTTCTGTCAAGTTTTTTTTTGCAATCATTTATATTGCTAAGACAATTTTATAGAATTGAATAAATCCCCTAAAATAATTTGATTGCTTAAAATATTTAAAAATATCAACCTTCTTGGTTGACTTTAAATCATTGACCTACACTTCCTTCTATTTCGTATTATAAACATAACTTTTAAATACCAAATTACTACTCTGCTGCGAGGTATATATGTATTAAAATAAAGTTGATAATCTCTTCACTTCTAATATTTCAGAAACGTTGGTTTAGGTAAGATAAAGAGACTGATATAAAATAAGATTTAAGTACGCAGTTAAACAGATATACCTAGTACTTAACTCCACACTAAACATGAAGTGGATAAGGATACGGGATCATTGAAATATCACTTATCTCAAGAGTTCGCCATTAAATGAAAGTTACTGTGAATTAAAATCTTCCGAGTGGTGACGATCAGAAGAGTATCAGTAAAATCATGTATTAAGCATTTGTGTTCGTTGCTTTAAACACAGAATAAAACTAGGCCAGTCAGTTATATCTGAAGGTCGACTGAAATTTGAACTGTTATTTATATGGAACCGGCTCTAAAACGAGTTAACAAGAGGCTCACATTGCTCAGCTGAGAAACTTTCTATGCTATTCTTTACATGTACCAGATTCTCTTTTATAATACCTACTGTGATTGAGCAGTGTTTTCATATGACAAAAGCAAATGGAGATTCTTTAAATTAACGTGTTTATCAAACTTTCATGCCTGTGATCTCTTTCTGAACCTTATATGAAGACAAGTGCACAGAAAACATATTTAACAAGATTATTAAAAGAATTTGTGTTCCCAACTAAAAAAGACGAGTTTGCGCGATTTTGGGGGTGGGGTGGGGGTGAACACTTTCAGAAGAGATTGGTGGGTCAAATTAAATGATTGTATAAAATTAAACAACATACTAACAGAATGAATGAATTTTTGACCTGATAGTTTAACAATTTCACCTCCGAAATTGGGATCTTTAAACACATAGGAAGTTATAGTACAAAATTTCAGTGAAAAAACTCATAGGCTTCTCGATACATGTATATCACTTGGAAATGACAGAATTAATAATCTTTACGTTTTGGGCTCTAAAAAAAAATAGGTAACTTCCTTAGGCTATATAAAGTGTAAAATTCTATCTCAAAAGCTAGATATCTCGCAGAAACGAAGGTGTTACAGAAAAATATAAATTATGGCGGGCAGACAGACCGAAATTAATACCCCCCTCCCACTTTATGAAAGGGGAGTACAAAAAGAAATGAAATTATACAGTATAGTTTGTCATAAAGCAGTTGTGTTGTTTTAAGGATTTTTGATTGATTAAATTCCTTAGAATTATTTTCAAATATACTGACAAATATATTTATATTGTATCACACATTATTTTTAATACTTTGTGTGAAATAGGAAGACAGTATCTTACCCATGATTAACAATAGGCCCAAGGGCCTTGAATCGCTCTTCTGATAAATTGTACAACCTATCACTTGTATTTGAAGCCTCTAACCCTAAGTATCCTAAAACCCAAGTTGCATCAACTGATAAAAAGTTTGATGATTCTTAGCCAATTAGGACTGAAGATATTTTAATAAAGCTATAAAAGAAACATGAGTAGGTCACGGTGACCTACTTTAAGAATGAAGTTTTCTGAGGACTCAAGATGCATTAATAGACAAGCTAAGATTGAAGATTCTAAGCCAATATGTATTATGAGATATTCAAAAGTAGGTCACCTTGACCTACTTTTTGGTCTACATTCTTGGAAAACCCAAGATGCATCAACTGACAAAGTTTGATGATTCTAAGCCAATAAATACCTGAGATATTCAAAAGTATATCACCGTGACCTACTTTTTGGTCCATATTCTCTGAAAACCCAAGAGGCATAAACTAACAAAGTTTGATGATTCTAAGCCAGTAAGTACCGGAGTTACTTGAATATAGCCATAAAATGTCAAAAGTAGGACATCGTGACCTACTTTTTGGTTGACTTTCTCCGAAAACCCAAGATGCATCAACTGACAAAGTTTGATGATACTAAGCCGATAAGTACTGGAGATACTTATATATAGCGATTAAAGGTCAAAAGTAGGTCATGGTGACCTACATTTTGGTTGAAATTTATCAGAGGCCCAAGATGCATCTGCTGACAAAGTTTGATAATTCTAAACCAATAAATACCTGAGATATTCAAAAGTAGGTCACCATGACTTACTTTTTGGCCGAAATTCTCTGAAAACCCAAGAGGCATAAACTAACAAAGTTTGATGATTCTAAGCCAATAGGTACCAGAGAATACTTAAATATAGCCATAAAATGTCAAAAGTAGGTCATCCTGACCTACTTTTTGGTCGACATTCTCCGAAAACCCAAAATGCATCAACTGACAAAGTTTGATGATTCTAAGCCGATAAGTACTGGAGTTACTTAAATATAGCTATTAAATGTCAAAAGTAGTTCATCGTGACCTACATTTTGGTTGACATTTATCAGAGGCCTAAGATGCATCTGCTGACCAAGTTTGATAATTCTAAGCCAATAAATACACGAGATATTCAAAAGTAGGTCACTGTGACCTACCTTTTGGTCGACATTCTCCGAAAACCCAAGATGCATCAACTGACAAAGTTTGATGATTCTAAGCCGATAAGTACTGGAGATACATAAATATAGCAATAAAACATTGAAAGTAGGTCACCGTGACCTACATTTTGGTCGTCACTCTCCGAAAACCGAAGATGCATCAACTCACAAAGTTTGATGATTCTAACCCAATAAATAACTCAGATACTGAAATATAGCCATAAAATGTCGAAAGTAGGTCAAAGTGACCTACATTTTGGTCGACATTTTTCAGAGTCCCAAGATGCATCAGCTGACCAAGTTTGATGATCATTGGTCTGAAGGTAATCAAAATATGCCTTTTAAACAATTTGAAAACAAATGCCTGCAAAATTCTAAAAGTAGGTCTCAGTGACCTACTTTTACTAAAATATGTTTTAAGGTCCCAAGATGCAGCAACTAACAAGATTTGATGATTCTAACCCTCTCAGTGTCTGAAATAATGGGATGAAATGTTTTAAAAAGGATAAGTCATAAAGTTCAAAAAGTAGGTCACGGTGACCTACTTTTAAGTTGACGTTGTTCAAGGACCCAAAATGCATCAACTGACAAAGTTTGATGATCATGGGCCTTAAAGTGTCCAAAAATATGCCTTCAAATCAATTTGAAAACAAATGCCCGCAAAATTCTAAAAGTAGGTCATCATGACCTACTTTTGAGTGTGATGATGATGAAGTCCTAAGATGCATCAACTAACAAGATATGATGATCCTAGTCCTTATAGTAAGCAAAATATAGACATTTTCATTAATTGTAAATTTAGGTCAACTTTGAAGTGACCTTGAGACCACGCCCTTTGCCCCAGGGTCAGGCCTTGAACAATTTTTAATCTTCAACATATCCGGATCATTGTATGTAAGTTTGGTGAAAATCTGCCTCGTGGTTCTGGAGAAGATTTTTTTGCAACCAGTACTTTTGGTTTTGTTTTCCTGATTATCTCCCCTTGTTTATGGTCCCAACCCTTATTTTAGTATAAATGGTAGCCCTTGGGCCAAGGATACCCTGTGACAAATTTGACACTGATTGGCCAAGGGGTTCTTGAGTTATGGCCCATATTCTAAAAAGTTAACGCACACCGCACGACGCACATGCTCCGCACAAATGGCCATAGCATTAGCTCTTTGAGCCTTTGGCTCAGAAGAGCTAATAAAAATGAAATAAAAAGGGATTCATTTAATAATATACACAAATTTTAAATACATATAAATACATTTTCTAAAATAGATATCAGAATATTCAAAGCTCTTCATTGTCGATCTTTTAGTCTGAAAAAATAAGATAAAAAATGAGAATTAACAATGCTCGAATATCAATTTTTTTCCAGGTACATTCTAAGGCACCGTTTTTTCTTTAGATTCTGTGACCTCGTTTGTCTGTTTAAAGTCCAAAATATGTTCTTATAACCATGACCAGGATACACCGGACAAGAGTTCTAGAGCCATTTGCAGACGACTTTGAAGTATCTGAAGTTCCTGTGACATTAGCTGAAGAATAAAACTGCATATATAGGCATAATTTTATGTATGAAGGATAAAGAGATAATGAACAGTATTCAATATCAATGTCCATAAAACAACACGAAATAGGAGCAGAGCAAACACGGACCTCCAAAATATCAGAGATGGGATCAGGTGCAATGGAGGAAAGAGCATCCCCTGCCGACTGGTCACACTCCAATAAACTCCAAATTTTGTTAAAAGAGAAGAGACATGCTTTACATGACTAGGCCATGAGCTTCTATTACAATTTTACAACAACGCCTTCGCGTGAAATTGTTTACATTGATTTTAGTGATTTTCAATGCGAAGTTCACTTATAGGGGACCAAAAATATTACTACTGTCTCGTGGGAAAAATAAAAATTCTCAGAGACTGTATACTGGTGTGTACTTGTTAGAAAGTTAAATGCATTTTTATATAAGCAACTTGTGTATCAAATTCTAATATAATAATAAATAAAAATATATTTTTATAAAAATGAAATACATTCATAATCACCACAGTAACACCGGAATCAACGATATGTTTATGAAGCAATTATCCCCCCACAATGAATGTAAACTACAAATATTACAAAATACAAATAAAAGGAATTTTCCAAGGCCAAGAGACATAACTCTGTCAAAAATTGCTTTATTGTATAGAGCAAATGTCCTAGATATTTGTTAAAAAAATAAAGTATACCAAATATCATTGCAATATATGTATATTCTGTCAAAATTTGATCCATCGATTCGAAACATTACCTGATATAGATATTCTCATGATTAATATTTATACCATATTTCATATTGCTATATGCAACCTCTGCTTATAAAATGAACGGAAACTGTTGGTGGATTGATGACAAACAGATATAGACAGCAGCAAAGCGCCTTCCCCTTTTCGAAAGTTGGACCAATTCTATAGGAGTTTCGTAGGGTTACTTCATAATGTAACTCTCCTTAGATCTATGACCAGTGCAGGTGATTAAAGTATGGATGAAAAAAGGAGGGAAATTACATATGAATCTTTATATCTTGGTGAGGTTGGTCAGAGTCAGAAGCAATGAATTTCAATCTTTTGGACTTGATCCTGCCTAACTCGTTTTTTAATGATTTTGATATTTCACGTGACAGAATATTATCAAAACCGGTGCCATTTTTAAAAGTGCAAATTCTCCACTCCAAGTGGAACATCACTTCGATATTTGCAAATAGATATTAACTGTAAACTCACAAATTATGCCTTATGAAAATTTAGATGATTTATCAGGAGTTTCAAAGTGCATGGAATTAAGTTAACAGAATGTTTGTGTTCTAAGTAGAAAACAGACCAGTTAGCAAGGGCCCCGCCATTGGGTTGAATTATTAAGGATGCAGCTTACGGAATGATTAAAAAATATACGATGAATAAGCAACAGCAACTGTATTCTTAAAATTTCAAGATAAATCCTGAATATCCAAAAACCTGTAAATAAGATCCTTGTATTTACTTAGGCAGTTAAGAACAACTTAACATGGAATGTATTATATATAAAATGCCAGCCTTCATTGAATGCTAATATCATGAAGGCTTGACCTTAACTTCAAAACAATCAGCAGACAAAGATTTTCATTCATTTTAAAGTGACAGATAAAGAAAAGCCTACTAAATTTTCAGCAGCAGGCTGATAATTAATCCCAAGGGATTAATTTTACCTCTTTCATCATTTTCTTTTTAAGTTACAATAAGAACTTTTTCAGTATCAATGATAGAATTGGGGTTTTATCCAACGTGAACGACCTTAAAAATTAATAATATTCCTGAATTTACATAAAGGAAAAAAAGTAAGAATAAGAAATATGTCTTCTTTAATCTATTTCTTGTTTTTACAATTCAATAAAATCAAACCTTATTGTGTAGGGTATTTTTAACAAAATTAAGTATAAACATTTATATTTAAACCCACATTTCAGAGTGTTCATAGCATTCCTAATTGACTAAACTTCAAAACAAACTTCATTTGCAGAGAGGTGGTAATTAATCTCAATGTGACAGATAAAGATGATGCTTTGGATTTTCTTCTGAAGGAAAGCTTATAAATCCCAAGGGACTCCTAACAGCATTGAGTTTATGGGAACATTTATCTCTCTTTGCCAATGCATATTTCATACTAGATCATGGCATAACATAATGTGCGAAAAGTCTTACTTTTATATGGACATTTAGCTTTGTCAAAACCACACTTAGGAGTATCCGGTGGCGGCGAATTTATGTTTCCAGCCCAATGAATCTTCTTGGATGGAATTGGCACGTATTTGTTAACGTTGCCAAAGAAATAAGCCACCACCTGTTAAAAAAATATCTCTCTTGCGCTTAATTGAAAAAAAAATACAAGAAAGACACATTTAAAAAAAAAACATGAAGAAAAAATAATTAACTGACGTCAATTGTTTTAAATAATGGAAATATTTGATTGTCTGCCTAGACTTTGTTAATTAATCATTAAAGGGTCTATTCTTTTCTAAAAAGATTGATTTATACTGTTTAACGTCCCTCTCCTGAATATTTCACTGATATGGAGACGTCACCATTGCCGGTGAAGGGCTGCAAATTTAGGCCTATGCTCGGCACTTAGGCCTTTGAGCAGGGAGGGATCTTTATCGTGCCACACCTGCTGTGACACGGGGGCTCGCTTTATACGGTTCATCCGAAGGACCGCCACAATTTGTCGCCTTTTACGACAAGCAAGGGGGTTACTTTAACCCGGATCCCACTGGGTTTTCTAAAAAGAAAGGGATGGTATTACATACGGACTCATATTCAAACAGAATGCTAAATATATTACATCAATACTTTTCTAAAACAACAGTACAATTATTGGTTAAGATATCTTTTAACTTCTTCATAAATTGGAGTTTCAAATACTTCATATTAGGCTTGATATACTTGCCTCAAAATTTCCTGACACCGGGTCCAAGTCTAGAAGAGAAAAATCGGAACTTCTGTTTCCATTAACGTCAATGCTAACAGTACCGGTAATACCTTGTAATTAAAAAAAAGACAAAACAACACCGGCCATTCGACCATTTAATTCTGAGGTGAGGGATCAGTACTATAGGATAAATCAAAGATCAGTTATCGATTAGCAAGAAAAAAATCTATCTATTGACTAACGTATGTGGAGAAAGAATATCTTATAACTTCCGATTTAGCATCGATTTCTATATTGTCGATTTCACAAGGAACCGCTTCGAAGCTCTCTATTGCTAAGAAGGTAAGAAAATCATAAAGATCTTGTAAGCGCTTTGAAGCACCCAATCTCCTTCAGAAAATAAGTGCTAAAATGAGAACAACAATGTAAACAATGAATATGGGGATGTGGGGATCGAGAAGAAGGTCCCGCCGAAGTAATTTAAACAAGTCGTTAATATTTTGCAACAGGATCATTCATATATGTAACGAGTAAATATGTGTTTGTTTATTCAATATACTGTATACAGAGAAATTTTCGCCCCTTTCGCCCTATCCTCATTTGGGCGAATTCAAAGAATACAGGATAATTTCTTAAACAAAACTACGACTGGGCGAATTTAAAACGGGGCTAAATTGTTTGTAAGTATGAAAGGGCGAAAATAACACGGGGCGAAAATAACCCGGTATACAGTATATGCACTTAACAGGAAAGATACGACGTTGATTAATATACCTGTCACTTTTTGAATAGTATCAGCAGATTTTATTTGCCTTTCCGTGATTTTCCGTGATAAAGGTATAAATGAGTGTATTAAACAAATTGATGAACATATTAATTAAAACGATATAATTTAGTTTCAGTTGCAACACGTCATTTGATTGAGTAAGTGGTTTTTTTCCATTTTGTATAACATATCTTGTCCACGCCACAATGAGTTACGTCAAAAACGTATTACTCCGCTGGACGTTAACTTTTAAAATATTTGAAGCCGAAGGAACAAATGGAAAAATTGTCTCATTGTCTACAAAGAAATTAAATTGTGGGGAATGAAGCTTGATTCAACTTATGTTATACGATATGAAATAAATTGGGACTGTTTACGCTTTTTTTATAAACCGCTTCTTGGGGAAACCTTCATAAATAATCTGTTTGCTGCGCTGAACCTCCCATTTACACTGTATATCTCCAACAACTTAAAAAAGAAGAAAAAGAAAACCAGGCCGTATATTTGAGCCAGTTGCAGATAGGAATTGTGATGTATTAATCACAGATGAAAAAGAGAGGTATACCACCATGAATTTTTACTGTCTGTTCATTTTTATGCTTTATTATGTTCCCCAAACGAAGTTGGGGAACATATTGTTTTTACTCTGTTTCTTATTATTAGGTCTTTCCACCTTTCTGTGGAAAGACCTATTGAAATGCTTATGTTTTTTATTATTAGGTCTTTCCACCTTTCTGTGGAAAGACCTATTGATTTCCTTCTGTTTCTTTTTTTCCTTTTTCTTATTATTTTTTATTATTTTTCCGCCGTGTGATTTTGAGTTTCAAGATTTATCGTAAAGATTTTCAATTCATAAGAATGTACTCCATAAAAGATTTTCGCAGTTGACCCTGCGTATATAAACTACGACCCCTTTCGGAGTTATTACCCCTTTCGCAAAAAAGCTTGTTATCGCTACTCCTCCCAAACCATAAACCGTAGAGAAATGAAACCTTCACTAATGTCTTCGACTAATTTAGTAGACACTTCATTGATTCATTGCGAAAGTATTCATTGACCCCTTCAATAAGTTATTGCCCCTGGAAGTTTTTGAATTTTACAAATAATTAAAAATTTTCAAAAAAGATAATTTGTAGAGACATGGGACCAAATGCATAAGATTTATTGACCTTTGGTCTTGAGATTTATGGAAAGGTCAAAGGTCAAGGTCATTCCAAAGCTGAGAAATTTTGCTCTTTTTATATCTCTTCTGTCTTTTAACATATACTTAATGTCTATGCATCATTAATATGTACTTTTAAAACAGTTTCAAAGATTTTATTCTTGTCCCCTAACATGAACCCATTTAAAAGTTATTGCCCCTTGTGCGAAAAACCTTGTTATCGCTACTCCTCCAAAACTTTAGACCGTAGAGACACCAAACCTTCACTAATGTCTTAAGGGTCTTTAGACCTAACTTCACTGTATAGGTGCAAAAGAATCTGATGACCCCTTGTATGAGTTATTGCCCTTTAACTTCTTTATACTTACTATTAAACCTTGTATCTTGAAAACTATAAATGGTAGAAGCATGGGGCCAACTGCATACTCATGACCTTTGACCTTGAATATTTTGTCAAGGTCAAAGGTCAAGGCCATTGCAAAAATGAGAAATTAAGCTCTTTTTATATATCCTTTGTCTTTTAACATATGCAATCAGTCTTTGCATCATTAATATGTACACTTAAAACTATTTCAAAGATTTCATTCTTGTTCCCCAAGATAGACTCTATCAAAAGTTATTGCCCCTTATGCGAAAAACATTGTTATCACTACTACTTCAAAACTGTAGACCGTAGAGGCATGAAACCTTCACTTATGTCTTAAGGGTCTTTAGGCACACCTTCATTGTATAAGTACTAAAGGATCTAATGACCCCTTATATGAGTTATTGCCCTTTAACTTCTTTATACTTACTATTAAACCTTTTATCTTGAAAACTATAAATGGTAGAAGCATGGGTTTAATTGCAATGTGTCCCTTGACCTTTGACCTTGAAATTTTTTTCAAGGTCAAAGGTCAAGGTCCTTTCAAAAAAAAATTTTTTTTTACATTTTCATTTTTTTTTTCAAGCCATTTCCCTTAAAATTAAATTTAGAGTGTAAAATATAAAACTAGAAGAAATTTAAAAAGGTGGAAAGACCTCTTATTGTTCTATGAACAATAAGTCTCCTAGTTCTATTTCTCACCTTATGTTTTGACACCGTAAGACTTATCGAAAAACTTTATAGTTCATGATACTGGATATTTAAAGTTATTCCGAAAAATGACCCCCCATATTTTAACTTAGACCCCTTACGCAGTTATTGGCCCTTTAACCGTTAAGCTTGTTATCGCTACTCCTCAGAAACCGTAAACCGTAGAGATATAAAACCTTCACCATTGTCTTCAACTAATGTAGGAGACTTTTCAATCTATTCATTGTGAAAGTTTTCTTTGACCCCTTCAATGAGTAACTGCCCCTGAAAGTTTATAAAGTTTACAAAAAATTAAAAATTTTCAAAACGAAAAGTCGTAGAGACATGAAACCAACTGCATAACATTCAATGACCTTTTGCCTTCAAATTCATTTCAAGGTCAAAGGTCAAGGTCATTCCAAATATGAGAAATAAATTTCTCTTAATAGCTCTTGTGTCCTTAAACATATACGATCTATCTTAAGTCTTTAATATGTACTTTTGAAACTCTTTAGAAGATATAAATCTTGGCCCCAAAGATTGACCCTTTTAAAAGTTGTTGCCCCTTGTGCTAAAAACCCTTGTTATCGCTACTCCTCTGAAACCGTAAACCGTAAAGGTATGAAACCTTCACCAATGGCTTTGCCTAATTATGGGGACTCTTCAACCTATTCATTGCGAAAGCATTCAGTGACCCCTTCAATGAGTTATTGCCCCTGAAACTTTTTGAATATTACAAATAATTAAAAATTTTCAAAACGACAAAACGTAGAGACATGGGACCAACTGCATAAGATTCATTGACCTTTGACCTTAAAATTCATGTAAAGGTCAAAGGTCAAGGTCATTCCAGAAATGAAAAATTTAGCTCTTTTTATATCTCTTTTGTCTTTTAACATATACTTTATGTCTATGCATCATTAGTATGTACTCTTAAAACTGTTTCAAAGATTTCCTACTTGTCCCCTAACATTAACCCCTTTAAAAGTTATTGCCCCTTGTGTGAAAAACCTTGTTATCGCTACTCCTCCGAAAGCGTAGACCGTAGAGACACCAAACCTTCACTAATGTCCTCAGGGTCTTTAGGCCTAACTTCAAAGTAAAAGTGCAAAAGCATCTGATGACCCCTTATATAAGTTATTGCCCTTTAACTTCTTTGTACTTACTATTAAACCTTATAACTTGAAAACTATGTCATAGAAGCATGGGGTCAATTGCACTGTGACCCCTGACCTTTGACCTTGAATATTTTTAAGGTCAAAGGTCAAGGTCGTTCTTTCTTTTTTTTTTTTTTAAATATTTTTATTTTTTTCTATGGTTTAAGAGAGTTTTGGTTTCTTTTTCATGGAATTTAATTTTTAAGTGTCAGATATGAAACAAATTTGAAATTCAAAGAAGGTGGAAAGACCTCTTATTGTTCTGTGAACAATAAGTCTCCTAGTTATTATTATTTTTCTTCTTCTTCCTGGGTACTTTTTTGTCCGGGAATGATCTCCTAAACTACACAACTGACTAAGGTGAAATGTTTTTAGGGTCAGTAGACATGTTATGTAGATTTGCGGAACGAAAGTCATTTTGCGCGCACGTGCTTGCAAGAGCGTGCACGTGCAACATGTGAAATGACCGATTTAATTGATATAGGCGAAACTTTTAAAATTTTTGATGAAATGCTTTGAAACTTATAATATAAGGATATATTAGAAGCATAGACAATATGACATGGTCAATATAGCAAGATCTCACGCGCATGCACGTGCGCTTCGTTCTGACTGGCTGAAAATAAAGTCTCAATATCTTTCTTCTTTTTTGACGAAATCCTTTGAAATTTTGAAAATAGTCATGAATTAATATATCCTACAACATGACATATAGCAATTATCATGAAAACACGTGCATGCACGTGCGCTGCAATCTGATTGGCTTAAACTTTAAATAGCTATAACTCCCTTGATTTTCAACCAAACAGGATGGGATTTGGAACATAGATAGATATACTGGACTACTACAAGAAAGTAAGGTCACCATGCACATGCACACACGTGCATGTACGTGCACTGCAATCTGATTGGCTGAAACTTTAACAGCTATAACTCCCTTCGTTTTCAACCAAACGGGGTGAGATTTAGAACATAGATAGATGTAACGGACATCTACAAGAAGATATGGTTACCATGCTCATGTATGCACGTGCGTGCATGTGAAATGAGCAAAATCAGAAAAACACTTGAATGAGCCTATCTTTTTAATACTTTTGGATTAAATACTTTAATATTTAGTATATTTAAATATATAGATTGTGTATACAAGATGATATGGTCATTACGCACATGCATTCACATGCGCAGGCGTGCAATGCTAAAATTTGAATGAACTTTGTACACTTCTGGGCAAACGTTGTTAAAGTCTCAAATGCATCGAGTTTGTCTTATTTAATGAAGCTTACAGGGAATATGGCACCAAAAGGGAGTTGGGGAGCGTTTGGGGAACATCTGTAACGGTCCCCGTTACAATTAGCACTAGTTATTTTTGGAATGAATACTAAAATTTATCAGCATGGTTTTAATAAAAGGTCTTTGACAATAGATGTGAGGATCAAGAAAATTTCACAGCTTCTCTTGATGCTGGATGGCAGTGGAAAAAATCATGCTAGTTTCCTGGTAAATGCATTACTTTTGATATTTATACTGTCAAATTTGCTTTAAGTTTAAAACTAAAAATCGTGGCATAAAGACATACATGTATGCTATTAGTGTAGCATCATATATAAAGCCATACAATCACAGGACATGCAAGCATGATTTGACATAAAACTGGCAAGATAACGCCCTTTTCTGTGCGGTTTAAAAAATGAATATCGTGTGAACATGGTGAAAATAATAAAGACCATAACTGTCGTAACAACTGGGCAGTCAGCAAAAGCCATGGAATCATATATGACAATCTAAATCATGAACTGAAAGAAAAGGGATTTCAAAAATGATGGACAATAACCTTTTTCACAAACAGGTCGTAGCTCGTAAATGTAGACGTAAAATTGAACGTAGCACTTAAGTGCGTTTCACTAAGAGTTACGATTTGCGAGTTACGATTAAAGATGATCTTAACTCTACGAGTGGTCCCATGCTCTCGTAGACAACCTCGCGTGCTCGTAAGCACAAACAATATGGCGTCGCTTATATTACTAGCAGACGAAAACGTACCTGTAAATGTGAAAAAAACTGCCTAGACAGGACAAATCCCCTTGATGTTTTGAACGATGAGGAAGTTATCGAGAGATATCGCCTTCCTCGTCATTTCCTCTATCGTTTGGTAGAGTTGGTGAGAGGGGACGTTGAGAGGCACACCAACAAAAGCCACTCTCTTCCTGCGTACACATAGGTCATATGCTTGTATACCTATGAGTGATTGACCCTTTGCAGTCCCAGCACACAACTTAAAGTAATCTCTGTTTATGAGAGACACACAGAGAGAGATAGAGACTATATTACAGGTATAATGACAGTCACCCGACCTTACATATTTCTTTAAATAAAATAATATGCCCAAGCTAATAATATGTAATGTATTTTTTTATGAAAAGAAAATTAAGTAACGTCAGGTGCCTGTGATTATAATATAGATTCTAAACATGAACAACTTTTTATTTTCAATTCATAAAAATAAGTCCTATGTCGAGGTTGATCACTTAAAAGAAAAGTAAAGAGGAACGAAGGGGGTGCCCCCCCCCCATTATTTCAGTTGTCGATATTTTAGTTGTTGATCCCCCCCCCTCCTCTGAAATGGTTTCCTATGGGCCCTTGGTTAAATGATTATACATGGCCTATACGTACGTTTCTAGTAACGCGACCACTCCTTCTAAATCGCCTTAGTAACGATGGACACTAAAAACAGATCATTCATCTGTTTAATTAAAATCGCGGTTAACTCACTCTCTCAGTTCCCGGCATATCATAAAACCTATCAATGAAAGGTTACTTGTTTTATTTCTGTACGAAAAAGTCTGAAAACCCTGTTCTGAAACTTTTAGTTTTAGGTGCTGGTGACCATAAGATACTTTGCAAAGCCTCCTTTTTCTGAGTTTGGTGACCTGCATGACATATCAAGATTAAGTGTTTCTAGTGCTATCGATCGTGCTACCAAATCAATTTGCAAAGAACTAGACAATACTTATTTCACATGAGGTTTGTGAAACAAAAATATCTTATTCTTAAAATTCTTTTTACAATGTATGAAATATATGGATATTTTTTTATTTTAACGATACATCCGCATTTGATCCTTCCATCCAAACATTTGCTAACTTTAAGCATACGCAAGAAATTACGAACAAATTATTTGAATTGAGGAAAAACAAACGGTATCAGATTCTTGGACCAAAGACTATTAAACACTTGAGCAAATGTTTTGCATATGCTGTGAAAGCTTAGACTGATTGCACCAGTCTAGAAAGAATTTAGATTCCATACCACACCTTATGTTTGGAGACCAATCATTGTGTGATATTCAGTGGTGCAAGTATATGGGAGATCAGGTTGATTACAAACCCCGGAATCTTCCATTTGGAAAACATTTATCCGAGGAGGATTTATTTGCAACTTTAAAGGCAGTATTTTCCAGCGCCAGACGAAAACAAGAAGTTAAGCTTCACTGTTTCCAACCGGAGTAATTAATGCCGATTTCCCATGAATTTCACGTTTACGGCACGAACCATTGGCTCGTGAATATTGGAATGTTGGGTGATTTATGCATCTTTAAAATCCTAAGTAAAACGATATAGAAAAAAAGGTTTATGGTTAATGCTTACCTTGAAATGATCTATTCGTCATCCTTTCAATCATTTCTGTCCCGTTAGTTATGGAACCGTTATTGGCGAAAGTCTCCTTTAAGGCGAGAGCATATAGTATAAAGGAGTCGTGAAAGGCGCCCACAAAACTGTTCACCTAAAGGAAAATCAAAGCAAGATAACGCACAAGGCAAGGGAACAAAATATCTCAAATACGAGCGTTGTTTAGAAAGTTCTTGGACTCCTAGCATACTTCTGGCAATTATTTTACGTCATATGTTATCCAAATTGGGTCTGCCCATTAGTGCGAAGGTTAACTAGTCCGATTGAGAAAAAAATACAAATTTTATATTTACATATTAACGTTTCCAGTCGTTGTCCGATATAAAATTATTGAAAATCACGTGCTGGGTGGTACAAATAAGGACACAAAAGCAGGGCTTAGAGCTTGCAGATTTGAGGAATCAAAAGCATGTAAAAATAAGAAAAAAAAACCTCTCAGATATTTGTTTCATGACGATGATTATTCGATTTGCTTACGTGATTATTGTAATCATAAACACCTTGGTCTAGTATTTGTTGGAACATGCCAAGAAATTCCGACCAGTTCCCACAGCAATGGAGTCAATAAAAGAGTTATATATGAGCAAATAACTCATATACCCTTAAAACTACATGCACCAAAACAACTAACGGCAGTAGATCTATTATTTTGTTCATTTTTCAAGTTAAATAAAATAAACTTCTACATCGAAGAAATAGCCTTCTGTACCTTAAAGAAAAGTTCTTGTCAAAAAACTTATAAAAAATTTATTTACAGAGTATGTAAATTTCACCTGCCACAGATACCAAAATTGTAAAAATAGACTGGAAAAAAAATTCAAAGCATCAAAGAATTTCATTTAATTTGGAGACCTCATTCTAGCTTTTTTCTGGTGTGAAGAGGAACCTCGGTGTATAAGGTCTCATTAGAATAACATATAGGGAAAAGTAACTACCCGTATATACATGTATGTTAAGGAATTCCCTAAAATGACTGAAAGGGACGCATCTGAAGAATCGAACAAGGGCCCGATTGTGCCTGTTAAGTTATATTAAAGAACAATTGCACAGAGCCCGACACTGCACTGAGAGAATTACCTAGTTAAACTACTTTTAAGGTAGTGATTGTAAGGACAGTGATTAGTAATAACTCTGTTTACTAGCGAAGATAGTGAAAAGTGGAGTAGTGGTCGTAAAGATACTTAAATACCTAGTGAAAGTTACTTATGAATTCTTAGATTTACTAATGTTATCTGGTAAATCTACCAAATACCTAGTAAAACTACTTTTAAGGTAGTTATTGTATGGACAGTAAATTTACTA
The DNA here is from genome assembly GCF_032062105.1 of Saccostrea cuccullata. Classification (NCBI taxonomy): domain Eukaryota; kingdom Metazoa; phylum Mollusca; class Bivalvia; order Ostreida; family Ostreidae; genus Saccostrea; species Saccostrea cuccullata. The sequence continues at coordinate 28,652 of NW_026933374.1, forward strand.
GTCTTCCCAGTGACTTTCACTAATTATTTTTTTCAATGCATGTAAACTTTTTAACTTACTGTATTAATTGGGTTTTCGGACTAAAGAACCTTCTGCCTAGTGAGCTCTTTGAATTCAAATGATTTGTATTATTATTATTTTTAAATTATCACGATTTATTCAAAACTAATGGATTTTAAAAATGCTAAATTCGGACAGCGGAGCAGATCAATATTTACTAAGTTACAAGTATATGATAAATATAGATATTGGTGTTTGCATGATTTTTTTTTCATATTTTTATTTGATATGTGTGTCATCAAATTGATATGTGTGTCATCAACAACATTGGAACACTTTAACATGTTCTATTTTTTGTGACAGGTCTAGGAAATAAAATGTAATAATGTACGTACTTTGAATACAATAAACAGCTTCAGTTATGAAAAATTTACGATAACACTGACTGTCTAGGGTTTGTTTTCCCTATGCATCCGTCTGTCTGTCAGCAAAAGCATTAACCTTTTTCACAAATTCCGAAAGGGAGAAGCTCTGGCTTTCATATGTTACAGTAGTATTCATTGTGAAGACCTTTCTTAGAGTACCACCAAATTTGGCTTCTTGACCTTGGAGTTCGACTCATGTTTACTAAAATTACCAAACCTTAACCTTGACCACAACTTTTGATTGACTGTATATTGTTTAACGTTCCTCCGGAGAAAATTTCACTCATACGGAGACGCCGCCATTTGCCGTCGCAGATCGGTAAATTTTGTCCTATATGCGGCACTTAGAGCCATTGAACAGGATGGTATCTTTTTCGTGTCAGCACCTACTGGGACACGGGGCCTCTGCTTATAAGGTCTCATACGAAGGACCGATATACACCTCCCACAGTAGGATTCTAACCCGTCATGTAAGGATCAACTTTACGATTCCAGAGCAGACGCTCCAACCACTGCACCACGTGAAAAAATTGGTGCTAGGGTTCCGTTATTCTTCACAGGCATAATTATTGTGATGAGATAAGTTTAAGTTTTATTTACTCGTGAGTTGACCTTATAAAATGTGTTCCAAGTGGTGTAACCTCTTAAGTGAAAATAAATATTTTTACCAACATTATAAGGGAGAATATACGCACAAGTTAACAAGTGAGGATAAATCAATTATGTCTATGACCAAGAATTGGCTTAGTAAAAATTTGTTTAAAACTGATTTAATGATGATGACGTCACAAACCTCCTCCTCGCCGAAGCTACCGTATTCAGCTTGACTTTTAACTTCGTTTGAGAAACTTCTGTAGGCGAGGCTTGTAGGTTTCCTGATCGATATCGTCATCAGGGCCTCGTAAGCTTTCTTAGCCTTCCTGTTCCGCTCTAGACTGTCGTTCTCCCTATACCAAGGTTTTCCACTTTCCCCTTGACTGTTTAAACAAAACAAAGTGATATCAATTCACATATCAAAAACGTTGAGGACTGAGGCTATAAAATTAGTACTATGTAGTATGGCCTTTCAAAATTTAAAAGGAACATAAAACAACAAAAAATAAGGAAATATTGATAATTTTGGCTTGATACGTTCTTTATTTGCCAAATAAATTAAAAAAAAAACGACATTATATGATCACCCAGCGGCGGAGTAATCATCATTAATTTTTTCATCGAGATATTTTCTCGACAAGTTATCCGAGTTTTTTTCCCCGAGTTTTTCCCCCCATTAAACTATCAATGATTGTAGTTTATTCGATAAAATTTGGGTACATGATGTTGATTACTAGGGACAACATCAGAGATTTCAACAGTGTCATCCGAATATTTGTGATTGTGTTTAACCTCATGTTACACCCATAAAATACAAACCTAAATCTTCATTTATTTGCAATTCTTGAAAAAAAAATACTCTTTCCAAATATTATAATCTTTTTTCTTCAGAAAACAATGGTAGTTAATATATATTTATAAAAGTTACGGTAAACACGTTGGTTTGTTTACGGAATTTGGGGGCGTGGCTGTATCGAAGATCGATTGGTTTTAAGATTCGCGGTTCTGTAGGTTAAAATCATGCTAGGCATGTATACGTCGTATTGGGTTGTATTAAGGGTTTTCTAAGTCATTCGAAGTTTCGCTGCCTTAAGTGCAACAGCTACCAGTACTGATGTCTAAGCAAAAAAGATTTTCTGGCTGAATTCCGGCAACCTTCAGACGATGAGTGTTTGCTGAATGACGTTCCCGCTACTGCCTATAAGGATTCTTCGCAGAAATTGGATACCCCTGCGGTTATTCCCGAGACAGAGAAAGCCTCGTCAGATCTGGCCGACACTTTCAACCTGTTCAAAACCTATTTTGACTCAAAGCTGAACACTCTGAAAGAGGAACTTTCTGTTGGTAACGATTTTGATGAATTAGCTAAGAAACTCAAGAAAGACGTTTCAGTTTCTTTTAAGCACGAAGGAAATAAAATTCAATTTGAATTCAATTCTGAAATTCTGAACGATTTAGCTAAAGTACAGAAAAGGTTGTCAGTTAAAGATTCTGCTTCGTCTGCCATTATTTCTTCTGTTATTACCAAGATTAACAAGAGAAATAAGCTTATTCGTATAGCGGATAAATCACCAGCGGGTTGGACCACTGTAAGAGAATACGAGAGTGATGACCTCGCCTCTAACTCGGACGACGAAAAGCGTATGCGGCAGGCGGAGAATAGGGCGCTCAGGGCACTCAGAGAGAAACGACGATTCAAGCCTTATTCCAACAGGAATGCATCAGCGACGGTTTCTGCTCCTCCTGACCGTAGGCCTACTCCTTCTCAGCAGCCCTTTCGTTTCTCAAGGCGTCGTGAAGCATCCCCATATGACATCTGCTACAACTGTAGAAAATACGGGCACTGGAAGTCGCAATGCACAGCAACACCCAATTCAAGTTCCCAACCTCAGGCCACAAACAAGTCAAGTACCCAGTAAATCAATTGAAAAGTATGATATTTTTGTTCATGATTCAATTTTGAACGGGCAAATTGATTTGTTTCTGAATCAAGTAGATTATTTTGAAAAATTACCTGTCTACGGCAAAGGTGTTAAAGGAAACTTAGTTAAGCATGTTGAATACTGGAAAAGTATTGGTGCTAGCGATTTTGTTATTGATACCATTAATAACGGTTATGTAGTTCCTTTTCAGACGGCACCACCTCCAATGAAGTTCAAGAATAATAAGTCAGCTCTTGAAAATGTTGAATTTGTAAATAGTTCAATTTCAGATCTGTTAGAATCCGGCTGCATTGAAAAAGTTCCTTTCCAGCCTTTTATAGTTAGCCCACTTAGTGTTGCAGTTAACAAAGGTTCGGGAAAAAAGAGGCTAATTTTAGATTTGAGCGAATTGAATAAATTTGTAGATAAAAAGAAAGTAAAGTTTGAAGATTGGAATGTGGCTTTGAATTTTTTCAAAAAAGAATGTTTTCTTTTTAAATTCGATTTAAAATCAGGATACCACCATATTGATTTATGTAGGAAACAGCTGACATATTTTTCGTTTTGTTGGAATGACCAGTTTTATTGTTTCAATGTTTTAGCGTTCGGTTTGACTTCAGCACCTTATATATTTACCAAGTGCCTTAGACCATTGGTGAAACACTGGAGGAACCATGGTATTGACATTGTTCTCTATCTTGATGACGGGTTCGGTTTTGGTAACAATTACGAAAATTGTTTGAAAGCTTCAAATTTTGTTCGTAATTCTCTTGTTCAAGCAGGTTTATTAATCAATGTTGAAAAGTCAATATTTCAGCCCAAACAGTCTATGGAATGGCTTGGCTTGGTATGGGATTCCAAGACAGTATCTTTAAGTATACCGGAAAGAAGAATTGCGGATGCTTTAGATTCTTTGAAATTTATAATGAATACTTTTCCTTTGATTACAGCTAGAGAGCTAGCCAGGTTTGCCGGTCAGATTATTTCGATGTCACCTGTTTACGGAAATGTTTGTAGTTTGATGACAAGACATATTTATTTAGCAGTGGAGAGCAGAGCTCATTGGGACAAATTAATAAATTTTGAATTTCCAGACATAGTTAGAACAGAACTGAAATTTTGGTCACAGAATTTGTTTAAGCTAAATCTTAGGTGTTTAATTCAAGAATCTTTGCCTTTTACTATAGCGTTTTCAGATGCTAGCAATGTTGCTGCTGGTGCTTACACTGTTGAAATGAACGAAAATGTTTTCCATCATGTTTGGTCAGAAGCTGAATCTTTGATGAGTTCAACTTGGAGAGAGCTAAGAGCGATTCAATTAGCTTTATTTTCTTTTTCCAGTTCACTCCAAGGCAAGTCTGTGCGGTGGCATACAGACAACCAAAACTGCGTAAGAATTGTCCAGAGAGGCAGTACAAAAATTCATTTACAAGATCTAGCATTTAGTATATTTTCTATTTGTGCAGAATCTGGTATTTCTTTGAATTTAGTTTGGATTCCAAGAGACTTGAATACAAAAGCCGATTACATTTCTAATGTTATTGATTTTGATGATTGGCAAACTAGTACAGAGTTTTTTGAATTAATTGATAGTATGTGGGGTCCACATACGGTGGACAGATTTGCTAACGCTCAAAATGCCAAATTACAGAGATTCAATTCCTTATTTTGGTGTCCTACTACAGAAGCGGTAGACGCGTTTTCGAAAAACTGGAAATTCGAAAATAATTGGCTAGTTCCACCCATCTCTTTGGTTTCTCGAGCAATTAAGCATTTAAAATTTTGTAGAGCTAGTGGTACCTTAATCGTTCCAAAATGGCCATCATCTCCTTTTTGGACTTTGTTGTTTGGTCAAAATATGACATTCAAGAATTATGTGATTGATGTACTAGAATTTGAGCCACATCAAAATTTGTTTTGTCATGGTACGAATAATAAAAGCCTTTTTGGCTCACGTTATTTCAATTCTAGAGTCCTCGCTGTGAGGCTTTGCTGTGAAACAATTTAGACATGGCCCTTTTTCAAGATTGTCTTGAAGAAGCTGGCAAGGTCTGAAGAGTGTTATTTTGTGTTAGACATGGCCCTTTCAAGAATTGTCTTGATGAAGATGGCAAGGTCAGAAGAGTGTTATATTTGTGTTAGACATGGCCCTTTCAAGAATTGTCTTGATGAAGATGGCAAGGTCTTAGAGCGGAAATTGTGACTGAATTTTTGTTGTACAGATCGGATTTTAGATAAAGACACGGCCCTTTCAAGATTTTGTCTTGATGAAGCTGGCAAGGTCTTGTTATTTGTATATAAATTTTGTTGATACAAGTATCGCATTATACGTACAATGCTGAACATATTAATTGATGCATTTAAAAAAAAAAAAAAAAAAAAAAAAATTGTATTGGTGGGTGTTTGGACAAGGCCATTTCATTTATGTTGGCAGGTCCTGATATTTTGAATTTAATTTAATACTTTGTTGGACAAGGCCATGTTTAATTTATTTGGCGAGGTCCTGATATTCTAATAATCGATATTTTAGTATCATTATTTTTTTAATTCATCAGTTTTGCAGATATCTTTAAATCGGGCAAATGGGCATCTTCCTGGAAATGCGTGAATCCACAGTTAAAGAAATTAGCCGACAAACTCCCTTCTGTGTGCGAAAAATCAAAGGCGGAAAATACTAAGAAACAATATTCAGCTGCATTCAACAGATTCTGTAAGTGGTGTTCTACTTATCAAATTTCTCCACTTCCTGCTTCAGATTATAATGTTTCATTGTACATGGTCAAACTTGGTGAAACTTGTAATTCAGTGAATACAATCGATGAAGCGTTTTATGCTATTAGCTGGGCACATAAACTATCTGGGTATCTTAATCCGTGTTCCTCGGATCTCGCAATATTCACCAGGGAAGGATGTCACAGATCAATTGGTCACCGATCTAACAATAAAAAGGAACCTATTACACCTGAAATTCTTAAAAGCATATGTGTATTGTACGGGAACGAAACATGTAACTTATTAGACCTTAGAATCGCATGTATGTGTATTTTAAGTTTCACAGGTTTTTTGAGGTTCTCAGAGTTAGTTAATATTAGAATGTGTGACTTAAGCCTTTATGATGATCATATGACCATTTTTATACAAAAAAGTAAAACTGATCGTTATATGAAAGGAAATACTGTGTACATATCTGGCACTGGTCGTGTTACATGTCCTATTATTATCACGAAAAGATATTTAGAGAAAGCCAAGATTCCACCTGGTTCTAATGAGTTTATTTTTCGTTCTATAAATTTTTGTAAAAAATCAGGTATGTGTTCCTTAATTGGACATAAAAGTTTATCATATACCCGAGCTAGAGAAATTTTATTGTCTGCACTTGAATTTATTGGGTTAGATAAGAGCAAATTTGGTTTGCATAGCCTTCGAGCAGGCGGTGCCACTGCAGCTGCTAATTCTGGAATTTGTGACAGACTTTTCAAAAAGCATGGCAGGTGGCGATCTGATTCAGCTAAAGATGGTTATGTAAAAGAAAGTTTACATCAGAAATTATTTGTTACAAAAGGTCTCGGTATTTAGGGGGAGGGGTGGTTTTTGTTAGAATTACAAATTTTCTTTATCTTTTCTTTATCATCGAAGTCTGTTGCACGCGCGCATGCGAGCTCATCCTTTATATTGGTGTTTTGAGTTTTTATTTATAAATAATTTATGTTCGTTTGAACTGGTGAATTTAGAACATAAATATATTTATAAAAGTTACGGTAAACACGTTGGTTTGTTTACGGAATTTGGGGGCGTGGCTGTATCGAAGATCGATTGGTTTTAAGATTCGCGGTTCTGTAGGTTAAAATCATGCTAGGCATGTATATGTCGTATTGGGTTGTATTAAAGGTTTTTTTTAAGTCATTCGAAGTTTCGCTGCCTTAAGTGCAACAGACCCCCCCCCCACCCCTCCCCAAGTATATTATTTTGTATGGTTTTTCTTTTCATGAATGTTTTCAATAACTTATCGTTTCTCTTTTGTAGAACGGGGTGATTACTTGTATGTGACGAAGATTTATTTAATGTTATAACGATTGTAAAATTAAAAAGCTGTTGCACTCGCGCATGCGAGCTCATCCTTTATATTGGTGTTTTGAGTTTTTATTTATAAATAATTTATGTTCGTTTGAACTGGTGAATTTAGAACATAACTGTCAGTAATTACACTAAACCACTCCGGAGTTCCTGGGATGGCTCGTACCTCACACATAACCTCGGACGTCGAAGGATTCTACCATCTTGCTGATTCAGTCATATGAACATATTTGAATTGCGTTCAAATGACATATATTTGAAAACTGAGTATCTTTGTGACACGCTAAACATTTTCTTCTTGTTTTCAAAGCCTAAGCCTGCTGCCCAATCCCATTTACATTAACATCAGTGAATAAAAATATTTTTTTAATTAAAGCCTACATGTACTTATATAAGGTTGTAATCAAACCCTCGACAAATTCAAAAACCTTTTCTAGGAACTATATGCAGAGAAAAATATGAAATGAATGACAAGACAACATCCGATTGAGAAATGTATTGATCTGATGCGTACTCCTCCACCAATAACATCAGAGGTATTTGAATGGAGCTCGGCGGAGTCAGCCGAGGATTGCCGATTGCCGTTAAATAAGCAACTGTTTATATTTTTTTTTAGAAGCGAAGTCCAGCAAAGAAACATACAGTGATGTACATTTCAATAAAACAATATTTAATATACTTAACCATACTTTGATGTTTATTTTATAAAAATGTAAATAAAAACAACAATTTAGGTCTTTTTATGGAGGCAATGTCAGAACTTAATTGACATTGCATCTTTTTCAACAACTTAACAAAAATATTTTTTTGTTATCGTTATTTAATACCTGGCTATTTTTAATTAAATGACAAAATAGACATTGATGGGTTGATGATAGAAGCAGCTCAATAGAATTTGTATTAAGATATTCTTTATCTCCGATTAAAAAAATGTTTCTTTTTGATTTCTCTCCTAAGCAAATATAGATGTTAACGTAAATAACTGGTTATGAAAACAATATATGTATATTTTTGCACAGTTTTTTATATATATAAAATGATATTATGAACCGTATCATCAAGTACAGAAATAAAACTGGTCAGTAGGATACTTTGAGGAAACTGTTTACAACATTTTCTGGGGAGGTAATTTCGAAAGGGAGGGTTTGCATAATTGTCGAGTTGGATTATTCATTTCATATCAGTCAAAGGTAGAATGCTTCATTTTTTGATGAGTACGATAATAATTTTTAAGAAAACATATGGAGATAACGAACAGTTTTCAAGTTCAAATGTTCAGAAAAACAATACAATAGGAGCAAAGCAGACACGGACCCCCAAAACATCCTCTGAAAAGGTTTGTAAAGGAAAAATGTCCGGTTTGAGCTATCTATTTTTTTTTATATCTGATGTTTTGCGCCCCCCCCATTTTTTTTTAATTCAAAGACACTTGATACACATAAGTACTATATTGACCATTAAATAATGTCATTATGTTCTGACACATTTCAGTATCCCTGTTGAAGAAGGATTCCAGTTTTTCAACTGATACACATGTACATCTATTTGAATCTCCAACTCAGCAGGATGCCTCAGTCACCACCGATATTTTAATAGATGTTGCAAAAGATCTGATGAAATAGTGTATCTACTTTGTATCGGACAATGCTAGCTGTTATAAGAGTTCGTCAACCTTGGTATTATTACATAAAGAGTTACCTATATATGCAAATTGGCAATATTTATAACGTCTAAATCATTTTCTACATCACAAGTCATTTCTGTCTGGCTTTCATTCCGGGTTCCAACCAAGCGATTTATAACAGAAAATGTTAAAAATTTAAACGTAATTCCACATATTAAATCTACATTTTATCCGTTTTAGTTTACACTCTACTTACCTACTAAAGAAGTCAATGTTGAGGAAGACATATTCACCATTATCAAAACCGAGTTCGTCGGCAGTAATCATTATGTTCCTCACAATATCACTGGGGGCACAAAGCAACACAACTGAAGGGAAAAATATATATCTATATCTCAAATGTATTTTGTTTACAAGCACTACATGTTAAGATATATTAAAGGAAAATGTGTAGAAATATTTTAGAAATATATAGATTGTGTTAAATATATAAGAACAGTACAAAATAGGAGCTGAGCAAACCCTTTCCCCTTGAATCATGAATTGAACAAATATGAATTCAACACTACCTAACGATGCGTCCATATCAATATAGCTAAACATGGCTTTACCATTCTATAGGAGAGGTTCCTAAAAAAAAAACCTTTGATCGTTTATTGTGGCCCCGCCCTACCCCTTGGGGATATGATTTGAACAACCTTGATTATAAACTACCTGTGGATGCTTCCATATAAACCTGATCAATCATCACTTTGCTGTTCTCTCTTGAAGATTTTGAAAAGTTTTCCTATATATTCCTATGCACAAATTTGATTTTCTGTTGTGGCCCCGTCCTAACCAGGGATCATGATTGGAACAGACTTGATTTTAATCTACCAAAGAATGCTTACACATAAGTTTTATTTTTTCTGGCCCAGTGGTTCTTGAGAAGATTTTTTCCTATATATTCCTATATTAAACTTTGATTTTTACTTGTAGCCCAGCCCTTTCCCCGTAAGTCATGATTTGAACAAACTTGATTGTACACTACCAAAGAATGCTAACACATATTTTATTCTTCCTGGCCCAAACTCTAATAAAAGAATTTTCAAGATTTTTACTATATTTTCCTATGTTAAATTTTGATTTCCATTGTGGCCCCGTCCTACCCACGTGGGTCATATTTTCCTATGTAAAACTTGATTAACACTCCCTAAGGATGCTTCCACATAAGTTTTATCTATCCTGGCCCAGTGGTTCTTGAGAAAAAGATTTTTAAAAGATGTCAGTAATTGTTCACTAGTTATTAATATCTCCCCTAATAAGATAGTGTGACCATTTAATTAACAGACTTGAACCCACATTACCCAATGATTCTTTGTGGCAAGTTTTGTAATATTGGTCCAGTGGTTCTTAAGAAGAAGTCGAAAATAGTAAAAGGTTTACAGATGAACGCCGGGCAAAATGTGATCAGATAAGCTCATTTAAGCCTTCGGCTAAGGTGAGATATAAAGCATCAAAGATTTAGCATTCTGGCCCCTTGTGGCCCCTAATTATGTACCATACGACATGGAAATCATAATATATAGTTGTAGATGGTTGAGATGAACATCTTTGCTTCAGTAATGTATTACAAAATATTAACCGATAAAGAGTTATCGATTGAAGACTTTTGGCCCCTCTTGGCCCCTAATTCGAGTGCCCAGCCCCTTTTTCGGGATCTCATCTTAAAGATCTTAAGAAGAAATGTATCATATACATACAATCTAAAGATAGGCGAGCAAAGACATTTTAAAATCAATTTGCAATCTTAATGCGTGGTATTGCAGTGATGATTATCATCATTTATAATATAGAACTAAGCATGAATTTAACATTTATCTGCCGTACTTGTCAGACATTTCTGAAAGGGACTGGACAAACAGAAATCAGATAAATAGTTATTTGACCTTTTGTCTCGTAGTACTGCAATCACATAAAATGCCATGTAGCAGTTAATGTCCTTTAGTTATCTTAATTATTACCGTGACGCTCAGCACAACACAGCTAATTACTAGGAATCGACCATTTACATTTTTTGTTGCCTTGGGAACAAGCATGAGAACTTTAAAAATTTAAAAAAAAAAAGATTCAGTATCTATCAGCATACGAAATTTGATAAAAATATCTTGAATAGTTTCTTTGAAACTGAGCTAAACGCAAAGCGTAAAGGAAGGACAGACAGAAGGACATAAGACGGACATGACAAACACTATATGTCCCGGCCATATTGATGGCAGGGCATAAAAATCCAAATTTTTGCATGCTTCAGATTGACATGGAATAATTCATTATCTCTGAGCGTTTATATTAATATAATTTTACGATATACAATTTTAAGTTAATTCATTATTTTTACTGATACCATGCAAATGTACTGAAATGATTTATGAAAGTTTTTGAATGAATTATATACACAGAGATAAAGTCAAGCTCAATGAAAACTATTTTGACAGGACCTCTAATTACAACAATAGAGGTGAGATCAGGTGCCATGGAGGCGCGATCCAATGAAGAGATCTCAAAGTTATTTCATCCCTTTTCATACGATTTATTGAATGGAATAAGTGTCATTTACCTCCATAAGAATTTCCAATCTCATTCACAAGTAAATCTTCTAGATTGACCCCTGTATCTAAGATGAAGGAATCGCTGGTAATATTTGAACTGTCCGAGTTTAGATAGTCGTGCACAGCTTTACTCAGGAGGGAGCAATAATCTTCATACAAATCCTCTCCCTTTCCTTTAGAAATAATTTTCATTTTTTTCCAAGAGAAAAAGTCCATTAAAATTTTAATATACTCGGCAACATTGTTAAAATTCACAGGACCAGCGCGTATTAAACTAGAGTAATCCTGTTTTCTATACTTCATAAAATCAGACGCCATGGCTCCCACAGAAATGAGTGGGATATTCCAATACTTGGCCTGAAAATATAAACATTTGTGATTGAAAACATGATTCTTTAAATATTTTACCTCCCTTAAGTTATTATTAAATTATGTGTATTAACCAATTTCTCTCATGTTGGTCACTTTATTATCAAGTAGTATGACCATTTGAAAATGTATACCCCGGTAACATACATGTAGAAACGAGTTTATACTTGGATGCTTTTCAAATATTTGTTTCGAATTTGTTTCTAAAACAAGCACTGCTGTTCAAAATAAAGAGATGCATTTATCCTTTTTCGAATTTTGATATATTTTACAGTTGACGGCTTACCTGTACACTAGGACAATTAAGGGAAGCTCTTTTACAATATAAATATTAAGCTCAGTTATGAATTCAACGAAGTTGTCAGTTTATTTCAAAGCACCACATAGCTGTCCTTCAAGAAAACGACAGCCACCCTACCCTCATTTTCGGCCTTCACATATCAGTGTCTCCCAACATCATACATATGACAGCTATTAAGGTGTAATCTATTCTGAACCTTAGTGAATGATACGGCCTTAATGTCAAAGTAAATCCTAAACTGTAAAAGTCTGCTTTTCGCAAAGGTTCAGCAACCGTCATTTATTCATACAATAAAAGCAATCTATTTGTCATTTTGAATTTTTTTTAATGTACCGGGTGGCAGTAAATACGAAACTTTCAGCATTACAACTTGTCTTTTTGCAATTGTTTTATTTACTGCAACATTATATATTGATCCAAAATTTACATGACATCTTTTAATTTAAAGAAGTTTCGTTCTTGAATTGCTGACACAATTTTGAGAAAAATCGTCCTACGGGACTGAATCTTTAGGTGTACATATCTGTTAAATATTGCACGATTTAATATCAGACAGAATTAACAAATATTTTAATTTGCAATTTTTTCTCAAATATAATGCATATTTATTCAGTATATATGCAATGAACTATTTACTAAACTATGAACTTTACAATAAATTCCAACATCAGGTGAGAGTAATTAGGTTTCTAGATTGAGAATTAGCTGTTGAAGTTCGTTATTATTTGCCTAACTTAAAATCTGTCTAAAGTACAAGTACCTTTAGATTTACTTGTTTCATTTTCTTGCCACATTTTTAATGTATAAAATAAAATTAGAATTTTATTATCAGGGAGTGTTAAGACAAACTTACTCAAAAACTTCATAAATTGGAGAAAAAAATCTGATTACCATTCTAGAAAGTTGGGCCACGGCGTAGTCACACACGGGACCAAAGAAGGCGTGGACGGTTTCCTCTTGATGAAGGAGGATCCCCTTGGCCACCCCGACAGTCGTGTCAAACTTGGTGTCTGCATACCTGACGTTAAAGTTAACATTGGGAGGTAAAGTATACCGGACATATGCAATCCCTATTTCTAGTGCCGGAAGCAGTTTATCTACAGAGAAAGGGTATCGCGTGATGTTTGGCAGCAAAACCGCTATATTGACCTCCATATCGCACCTCACAGCCGAATAGATAATGGTCAGAAGACATAGCAGTTTCATGATGTAATAATTCTTCAAAAAGTTAATGGACTCTTGTTTCACAAATTATTGACTAATTAAAGAACCAGGATTGAAAGCGATCCGCCGTTGAATGTTTTTTTTAAATAATCTGTTCTTAACACAGAATGCTGAATATTCATATGCCCGTCACTACTAATCATAACCAGCAATAATAAACAAGGAATAACGAGGAAAATCTCTTCATGAATACGAAAACACAACACTCAATAACATAGGCTAAGCATAGACTGAGATAGATGCTGTGTAAAAGTCATCAAGTTAGCGAATGACCTTTTCCTCGCAGTGAAGGGGGGCTCCATAAGGGTTACTTGTATATATTATAAGAAAGGAGAAACGATGAGGTTTACAGGGAACCCACAGTATTTTAGACCAATTCAAATAAACCATTTAAATATAGGTATTTATAAATAAAGCCTTTTTTTATCAATTTGGCCTTTGACCCATCGCATGTCTGTGAAGGACAGGTGAAGATCCACACTTTATGTTTTTTCATTATGACTTGTTCTATAAAAAATGGAGTGGGTGCCGTATTATAGTTTAACCAATTACTCTGGTTGTATGTACGCATTGCTTAGCGGAAAATCTATTGTTTACCGTGAAATACATGTATTTTCCATAATGACCCTTGTCTGCTTAAATTCTCATTTCTTGTTCAATAATTAAAAAAAATAGTATGTAAAAATCATGTCCATCTATTTCAGTTTTCAAAATATACAACAAATTTTACTATGCGGTCAGAGGATTCACGGAGCAATCACTTAACGTTTTGTGACGTGACAAGCAGATTTCAAACCTGGTATACTACTGTTTGCAGAAATATTTAAGAGAGATGCTTTATCAAAAGAACCAGTGGCCCCTAGAGTAATTAAAGTGAGAGGGTTCCCTTTTATCGTTATTAAACATCCTGTACACTGGAAGAATTGATATCAACTCTGTTTGTTTGAGTGATATTATGAAATTAGCTCTCGTTTTTAAAGTAGAGCATATAAGATCATAATGTCTAATGAAAAGCAAACAACTTGTATATGAAGACTTTCTACGACTATTGCCAACTATGGCAATATTACAAGAAGTTGTGATGTGTGACTTGATAATCAGGAAACCTACAACCATTTTCTTGAAGGTCATTGAGTAGTAAGCTTCTTCACAATTCTATATACAATGTATATCTAATCATTACTCGAATCTTTTCTTGTCTTTTTCAACCTGAATGTACTATTTTTATTAAAACAATCATTTTTTTTTTTACTTATGTTCTATAATGACTTTTGTCTAGCCTAGTGGTTTTTGAGAAAAAATTTTGATGACCCCACCCTATTTCTTTCATAATTATATCCCCTTCTGAGGGGACTTGGCCCTTTATTTTGACAATTTTAATTACCTTTCACCAAAAGATGCTAAGCATTGGGTTTCGAATTGTTTCAATACATGTATTCCATCACTTATATTGTAGGGTCTCACTAATATCCGAAACAGCACTAATAAGAACCACTGGGCCAAAAAAGCTGAAACTTATGTGGAAGGATCCTGGAGTAGTGTTCATTCAAAATTGTTCAAATCATGACCCCCAGGGGTTGGCGGGGACACAAAACAGAATCAAAGTTTAACATAGAAATATATAGGAAAAACTTGTAAAATATTCTTTTCAAGAACCACTGGGCCAGAAAAGCTGAAAGTTTTGTGGAAGGATCCTTGAGTAATGTAGATTCTCATTTGTTCAAAACATGACCCCTGGGAGTAGGGCACAATAAGGAATCAAAGTTGTACATAGAAAAATATAAGAAGAATGTTTTTAAAAATCTTCCCACTGGGCCAGATAAACTGAAAGGTAACTGAAACGTGTGTTGAAGCATCTTGGGTTGTTATGGTTTTTGAATTGTTCACATCACGACCCCTGGAAGTAGGGCGGGGCTAAAATAAAGAAACCAAGTTTTACATAAAATATTTAGATTTTTAAAAAGTCTTATTGTTAATACTTGTCACATTTTAATATCCACTCTATGCATATGAAGCATTTACTATCTATCTACCAAAAGTCAATATAATTTCCACCAACTATGAACTTTTTTTTTCAAATTCAAATTTCAATTGCAACCAAAAGCGAACCAAGAATCAAGTTCCATCCATTCCCTTGTCAGCTTTAAAATTGACGTTAAAACAAAGTAAATGTCTCAACGGTTGAAGGGCAACGTTGATTAACGTTATATCGACTATGGGAATAAATGGTTGGCCAGAAGTCTTACTTCCAGAATAGGAATGAGAAATAAGAAAGCCTTGGTGATACCTAGAGAAGATCTTAGTGCCAAAGAATGCTACAGGGGACAAAGAATATATGTTAAAAAATTTATGTTTCCTCCATAATGCTCTGTCTTTGCAATCCTGCTTAAAAAGGAGTCTAAAAGCAGAAACTTTTTAACACGTTTATTCCATATATATAGTACAAAAAAAAATTATTTATAAAGTGTATTCATGCACATCTAATTTCTAATATTGTATTTTTCAAATGTACAGTTTTTTTCCTAGCATTATTAACAATTATTTGTAAGAACTAAATGCAAAAAAATTAGGCAAAAACTAGACAGGTCTTTAACAATTTGAAGCAGCAGCATCGTTGTACTTGCTTTCTGACCTACAAAATAAAATGACCTGTATTTAAATCAGAGGCAACATAACACATGTAGGTATGTATAATGAAGTATACATGTTAGATACTTATGGAAAATCGCGTCGGTAAGCTTGAAGATTTCCTTATTTTATATATTCTATATTTCGATTTTTTGTACAGTAGTGATATGAGAATAACATTTTAAAAAGGAACATTAAACCTCAATTGACACCATACCAAACCTGCAATATAGACAATAAAATATTAAACACTGTAACAATCAACTGGCAACAATCACTGACAGTTATACGATATTTATATAATTCTGAACTTTGAAGATTTTTTAAGGAAACAAGATTAAGTAAATAAGAAACACATAATTTAATAAAAACAAGGATACAGCGAACACAAATCAAGCATAAAAGTGCACACATTTATTAATATAATCTCACATACACTCTTGCATACTGTTCATTATATGTATAAGAGTTCGTTTCATGATATATAAACATTAAAAAAGAACACAGTGAAAATTCTATACATTTATTTTTTTAACGTGCTGAAATTAAATACATAATTGTTCCATTAAAATCAGTTTTTCGGAACACTTAACTTAAAATCAAATAGTTAACTTTTAATATCTTTAAAGTCATTTCAGAAAAAAAAAACAGGTGAAAAATATGACTTACCATTTGTTAAATAAGTGGAGGCATCAAGGGAGGTAGAAAAAGTCGTTACAGCTATATCCACAGTTGAAGATTCTAAAAAAAACATGTTACACAAACATGCTTAGTTAGAAACGAAATTAAAAAAAAGTTTGAAATAAATTCAAGTTTCTTTTAAGTCTGCAGTAATTTTTTCGTATTTTTTTATTAAAACATCAAATAACAGATTTCTAATTAATTTAATTAAACTTTCAAATTTAGATCTAGACTTTTTCATCTAAGAGCCCTTGAACTTCCTTACTGTCTTACCAATGATGTTAATTTTTGAAATTATATCTAAATAATACAAGTTAAAAGTAAAATTTCATCTAATTGTATGTGAATTATTTATATGAATGATTATATGCAAATTAATAGATGGAACGATTTGTAATAGTGAGAATACATTAATTATTCAGTCAAAACGTTGATACTATTGTAAATAAGTTTTCTACAGTCTTTTTGTTTGGGTTCAGACAAGTTATTTTAGATGTTATTATGTCAGGCAATAGTAAACCAAAAATAAATGCATAAAAATGCAAACTCGGACCATTTGAAACCAAACTGTATAAAACAAAAATCCAATTTTATAAAAGTAATTTAATTTCGAAAGGTTACACTGACCTACGTTTTGTAGTTGACATACCGTGAGAACCAAATAATTTGAAAGCGAATTACTGCAAATGCCAAATGGTACGCCACTGACCTATTTTTGGGTCAACGTGACTTAAGGTCCAAAAATACATACAAAGTCTAAATTTAATGATCTTAGTCCTTATAGTAAGCGAAGAATAACAAAACTTAATTCTTTGTTAACGTTTAAGCGGCTTCGAGAGCTCATTAAAGACTGTGGCTCAGAACTAAAAATGATGAATAATGGATTATAATGTTTTAGTTATCCTCAGAAAAGCTTACCTGTTGATTTGATACATCTTCCAAAGAAAAAGAAAGTACACAAAATGTTAATTATTGTTCCAGACATTGTAACATTAGTCAGAACATACACGTTGTAAACATTTTCCGTTCCTCGATGATTGCTCAACAAAATGTACACTGATTAATCTATATGATGAATGTGAATTGCTTCTCAAAAATGTAAAAAATAAAGACACGGTTCCTTCAGGGTTATAGAAAAGCCTCAAAATAGCTACAAGGCATTTAAACTGACGTTTCTTGTGAACGGAAGATATATCAAAATTCATTACGCCCTTACCTTGAAAAGAATATCTGGTGCCGCCTGACTGCATTCTGGTATTTAAACAAATAAAAACTTGGACGGTTATTGCATATGGGTTATATATCTTTTTATTACACAAAAAAATAATGCTCTCTCATTTTGCGTCTTGTTCAGGAGATAAAGACAATTTCTAAAAATGCTAGAAATAAAAACTATATTAAAGCTAAAAAAAACTTTCAAAAAGACAAACAAGATATTTTGGAGAAAGACAAAGGAAGTATCCAGAAATAAATTGGAGTTTTGGATGCAGTAACAACAGTGCGTTGACCACAGAAATTTAAACTTTAAAGTCGCGGGTACTTTACGGAAGCATATAAATCATTTCTCAAGAAAATAAGACTTTTTTTTAAAAAAAATTAAGTTTGATAACTTACCAAAGCCACTAATAAACATAAACTTTTATTAACTATTGTACAGAAATAAGAGAACGTCTAACGCAATGACGTGCGCCACCACCACGGCATCACGTGACTTCTACTAATATTAGCGAAATGTTCCTTAACAAAAACGCTAACAGAAAAACAATACCCCGGAGTTTAATAACTTTTTTGAGTAAATAAACATCTATTTTGCCTGAAAAAGTGCTGCTTGAATCCCACTGTCCTGTCAGTAAAATAATTATAACACAAAACCTTACCCATCCTTTTGAATTTAACACATATGAGCCTAGAATTTTCGTAAAACCATGCTTAACTCGGGATTCTAACAAAACTTTCCAAGTATTTTAGAAGGCGAACTTTCCATCTATACAAATCTTATGTTTTAAAATACCCAGCTCATTGTTCTAAAGCATTATTTTTGTCACGAATGACCGAGGAAAGGCCGACAGGGAGAGGGTATAGGTGACTGTCTTCGAAAGAGAATAAAATTGATGAAAATAGATTAGCATAACGTGCGAGTACCCATTGCCGTTTTCAATAAAAACATTAAAAACTCCGCCAATCTGTTATTTTTTTTTATTATGACGTAAAAAAACATAAATTACGTCATTTATGTAGACACTGCATACAACCCGAGAAGAAATTTCCTCATCAAAGATAAAGATTTTAGCATTAGAAAAGGTAAGTCTTGCATTACACAGCCATAACGACACGTGCGACAGCACATGTCATCCTGCAAATTCTTTTAAATCAGAATTTTTGAGTGAAAACATCAGCTTGTAAAGTTGAAATGCAAGAAAACTACCTTCTTGGTGCAAATCCCTTATAAAAACATATCTGTCACTTTCTCAATTTTTCCATATAATGTTAAACCTTCACTTAGTCCAATGTCAACATCTCGCCATTTTTTTCTGAAAAATATTTTTTTGGCTTTGCAGTATTGGACAAAATGATATTTGAAATAAAATCAAAGTCCTCGAAAGAACAAGGTTCACTTTTGCCTTATTTAGCCCTGTGAATTTCTGAAAAACTGAAACTGCACAGTTTTAGTTAACAATGCATAAAAGTATCATTTAGGTCTTTGGTGAATCCGATCCTATAAAAAATGACGTCATTTTCTGGCTAGTCCATGCATTATGACGTCACGAAATGCGTCAATTTCCTCATATTCAGAAAAAAGTCTACAAAACGGCCAATTTTGAAAGTTATTTTTTGATATTTGATATAGAGCGCAACCTCTGATAAAAAATATGCAACTAGTAAATGATAGAATGGTTTCTGAGGATTCATGGACATGTTTTATTTTTTAGATCAGAGGGTGCGCTCATATCAGCATTATTTTTCTTTACTGAAAGTGCTCAATTATACCTGTTTTCCTAAAAATTCAAGAACATTGCAATTTCATAAAGCCAGTTCTCCTAGACCTGGACCTTGTGAAGAAAATTTTTACTAGGATATGTAAGCACCAAGTCTCTAATTTATTTTAATGCTTCAAATAGAAAATCAAGTGTTGATCAATTAATTGGCATATCTATAAGGCCATTTATGCGTAAAGTGAACCGACTTCTTTATCAATATTTTCAATGTTTTCATTCATAGTGGATAACTATACAGAATAATAACAACTAGTGCTAATTGTAACGGGGACCGTTACAGATGTTCCCCAAACGATCCCCAACTCCCTTTTGGTGCCATATTCCCTGGGAGCTTCATAAAATAAGACAAACTCGATGCCTTTGAAACTTTAACAACGTTTATTAAGAAGTGTAGAAAGTCCATTCAAATTTTAGCATTGCACGCGTGCGCATGTGAATGCATGTGCGTAATGACCATATCATCTTGTCTACACAATCTATATATTTTAATATACTAAACATTAAAGTATTTAATCCAAAAGTTTTAAAAAGTTAGCTCATTCAAGTGTTTTTTATTTTGCTCATTTCACGTGCGCGTACGTGCTCGCACGTGCATGCATGAGCATAATGACCATACCTTCTTGTAGATGTCCGTTACATCTATCTTTGTTCTAAATCCCATCCCGTTTGGTTGAAAACCAAGGGAGTTATAGTTGTTTAAAGTTTCAACCAATCAGATTGCAGCGCAAGTACATGCACGTGTATGTATGTGCATGGTGACCATATTTTTTTGTTGTAGTCAAACATATCTATCTATGTTCCAAATCTCATCCTGTTTGGTTGAAAATTAAGGGAGTTATAGTTATTTAAAGTTTAAGCCAATCAGATTGCAGCGCACGTGCATGCACGTGTTTTCATGATAATTGCTATATATCATGTTGTAGGATATCCTAATGCATGGCTATTTTCAAAATTTCTAAGGATTTCGTCAAAAAACAAGAAAGATATTGAGACTTTAGTTTCAGCCAATCAGAGCAAAATGCACGTGCATGCACGTGAGATCTTGCTATTTTGACCATGTCATATTGTCTATGCTACTAATATATCCTTATATTTTAAGTTTCAAAGCATTTCATCAAAAATTTAAAAAGTTACGCCTATATCAATTAAATCGGTCATTTCACATGTTGCACGTGCACGCTCTTGCAAGCACGTGCGCGCAAAATGACCTTCATTCCGCAAATCTACATAACATGTCTACTGACCCTAAAAACATTTCACCTTGGTCGGATGTATAGTTTGCGAGATCATTCCCGGACAAAAAAGTACCCAGGAAGAAGAAGAAGAAGAAAAATAATAATAATAAGAAACAGAGTAAAACAATATGTTCCCCAACTTCGTTTGGGGAACATAACTAGAGATGAATGTACAACAATGCCATTTGGACACATTGTTCACCTATTATTATAGCGTGATTTTTTCTCTACTGGTCAGAGACCAGAAGAGCTTATGCGATAGTAATGCGTCCGGCGTCCGTCCGTCTGTCTGTCTGTCTGTCCGTCTGTCTGTAAACAATTTTTCAAAACGCTACTCCTCCTACAATTTTTGTCTGATTTCAGTATAACTTGGTACACAAGTAGACTACACTAAGATACATAGAATAGTGCATCGGTTTTTGATTTTGATGAACGGTGTTGCCATTGTTACAAAAAATAGAATTTTCTGTGAAATTCCTTTAAAACGCTACTCCTTCTACAGTTTTGGTCTGATTTCAATATAACTTGGCACACAAGTAGACTACACTAAGATACATAGAATAGTGCATCGATTTTTGATTTCGATGAACGGTGTTGCCATGGTTACTAAAAATAGAATTTTCTGTGAAATTCCTTTAAAACGCTACTCCTTCTACAGTTTTGGTCTGATTTCAATATAACTTGGCACACAAGTAGACTACACTAAGATACATAGAATAGTGCATCGGTTTTTGATTTCGATGAACGGTGTTGCCATGGTTACTAAAAATAGAATTTTCTGTGAAATTCCTTAAAAACGCTACTCCTTCTACAGTTTTTGTCTGATTTCAATATTAATTGGCACAAAAGTAGACTACACTAAGATACATAGGATAGTGCATTGGTTTTTGATTTCGATGAACGGTGTTGCCATGGTTACTAAAAATAGAATTTTCTTTGAAATTCCTTTAAAAGGCTACTCCTTCTACAGTTTTGGTCTGATTTCAATATAACTTGGCACACAAGTAGACTACACTAAGATACATAAAATAGTGCATCGGTTTTTGATTTCGATGAAAGGTGTTGCCATGGTTACTAAAAATAGGATTTTATGTGAAATTCCTTTAAAACGCTACTCCTTCTACAGTTTTTGTCTGATTTCAGTATAACTTGGTGCACAAGTAGACTACACTAAGATACATAGAATAGTGCATCGGTTTTTGATTTAGATGAACGGTGTTGCCATGGTTACAAAAAATAGAATTTTCTGTGAAATTTCTTTAAAACGCTACTCCTACAGTTTTGGTCTGATTTCAATATAACTTGGCACACAAGTAGACTACACTAAGATACATAGAATAGTGCATCGGTTTTTGATTTCGGTGAACGGTGTTGCCATGGTTACTAAAAATAGAATTCTCTGTGAAATTCCTTTAAAACACTACTCCTTCTACAGTTTTGGTCTGATTTCAAAATAAGTTGGCACACAAGTAGACTACACAAAGATACATAAAACAGTGCAATGGTTTTTGATAAGTACAAACCAGTAGAGCTACAGTCTCGACAGAGACTTCTGGTTTTTTCTTATTGTTATTCTTAATATTGAAGTACCAACCCTTTTCTTAATATTAAACGGAATTTTATTAAGGCCCCTTTTTAAGTCTGAAATTTTGGCTGTTTGATTAATTGGTTTCATTAAAATTAGTCAAGTGACTAGTCAAGTGTAAAAAATATACAGATGGACAGACAAAATGTGAACAGAAAAGCTCAGGCCAACAATAAAAAAAGTATTGTTTGATGTACTCCAACCAACCTGTCAAAATCACCCATACCCAATAATTTTTATTCAGGATTTTAAATTTCTTATAAATTTTCCATTCTGTAATATTATTTCCTTCATAGGATGCTTTTTCATTGAAAATTTCATAGCAATAGATATTAATTTTTTCTGCATTTTGTTATTATTCTGTATAGTTATCCACTATGAATGAAAACATTGAAAACATTGATAAATTTTAGAGACTTTGATTTTATAACAAATATCATTTTGTCCAATACTGCAAAGCCAAAAAAATATTTTTAATGATGGCCTTATATGACAACTCAGGTGAACTTAAAAACTAAACACAATGTAAACTAGTGCTAATTGTAACGGGAACCGTTACAGATGTTCCCCAAACGCTCCCCAACTCCCTTCTCGTGCCATATTCCCTGTAAGTTTCATAAAAGAAGGCAAAATCTATGCATTTAAGACGTAAACAAAGTTTTCCCAAAAGTATACCAAGTATTTCAAATTTAAGCAATGCAGGCGAGCGCATGTGATTGCATGAGCGTAATGACGATATCATCTTGTCTATACTTTTTACTCAATGCACGTGCACGCACGTGCATGATGACCATACCTTCTTGTAGGTGTCCATTATGTCTGTCTATGTTCTTAATCCCATCTTGTTTGGTTGAAAAACAAGGGAGTTATAGCCATTTAAAGTTTAAGCCAATCAGATTGCAACGCACGTGCATGCGCGTGTTTTCTTGACAATTATTATATATCATATTGTAGGACATCTTAATGTATGCCTATGTTTTAAATTTCAAAGCATTTTGTAAAAAAACAGAAAAGATATTGAGATTTTCGTTTCAGCCAATCAGAGCAAAGCACACGTGCACGCACGTGCATGCATGTGAAGGGTGACCATACCATCTTGAAGTTCTTTATGTCTATCTATGTTCTAAATCTCATGCTGTTTGGTTGAAAACCAAGGGAGTTATAGACATTTAAATTTTCAGCCAATCAGATTGCAGCGCACGTGCATGCGCGTGATTTCATGAAAAATTTTATATATCATATTGTAGTACATCCTAATGCATGTCTATGTTATAAATTTCAAAGCATTTCATCATAAAACAAAAAAGATATTAAGACTTCTGTTTCAGCCAATCAGAGCACAAGCGCGCGTGCATGCGCATGAGTTCATGAAAATTTGAGCATGTCATCTTATCTACACATCTTATATATCATTATATAATGAGTTTCAAAACATTTTATCAAAAAATATAAAAGTTACAACCATATTAAATATATCAGTCATTTTACTCATTGCACGCGCCCGCACGTGCATGCGAATGCGCGCAAAATGACCTTCGTTCAGCACATCTACACAACATGCCTACTAACCCTAAAAAGGTTTTAACTTAGTTTGGTGAACAGTTTCTGAGAACATTTTTTCCGGACAAAAAAGTACACTATGGAAAACATTGATAAATTTTAGAAGAAATAAGAAGAAAAAAGAATAATAATAATAAGAAACAGAGTAAAAAAATATTTTTATGTTCCCCAACTTCGTTTGGGGAACATAATTACTGTAACATTAAACAAGAGGCCCACGGGCCTTATAGATCACCTGAAATAAAATAAATCTTGGCCTTAAATATGTAATTAGATCATTGGAATATTAACCAGGTGCAAAGAATAAGATGTTAAAAGAATTCATGCATTTCACTATATAATCATTAGAGCCCCGCCCTAAAACAAGAACCCCTGACCCAGGGGCCCTGAAATTCACAAATTGGGAAGAGGCAGTCTTATTCAACATAGCTATGGATTCGGTTACTTTATTTAATGCCCAGGAGTAGAGAAAAATATTTTAAAGAATTAATGTATTTTCACTAAAATCAATAAAGCCCCGCCCTAGCACTAGAACCAATGGCCACCTTATTCAACATAACTATGTAGTTGGTTAGTTTATTTGATGCCAAGGAGCAGGGTAGAAGATTCTCCAAAAAATTATGCTTTTTTACTATATAATCCACTTAGCGCCGCCCTAGCACTAGAACCCCTGACGCTGGGGCCATGAATTTCACACTGTTAGTACAGGACTCAATGCTGATTACAGTCATGTAAACAGTTTGACTGCTTGATGTCCAAGAGTAAAGAAGAAGATTTTTTAAAGAATTCATTAAATTAACACGTTTTTGCCCAACCCCTCAGGTCCCAGGGGGGCAGGGACCATGAAATTCACAATTTTTGTTGTGCCAAAATTGGTTGAAATTAGATGAATGGTTGCAGAGAAGAAGCTGAAAATTTGCAAATGTTAATGCACGGCGCACAACGACGAACGAAAACGGATAGCAATAGGTCACCTGGGTTTACTCAGGTGACCTAAAAATGAATTCCTTTCAGAATTTAATTTAATTATTTTAAAAAATGATTAATATTAATAGTTGATTTGTGTTTATGAAAATAATATGTATTTTATATTTTAAAAAAAACAAAACAAAAATCAACTATTAATATTAAATATTTAGGTACACCCATGGACTGGCTGTTTGGAACTTCTCTAAATAGTTATATGGACAAAGACCTTTTCTACAAGTGGTTATTTTTCTTCCTAACTGTCATGTGAGACCAGCAGTATTAATTCTAGATAATCACGAGAGCCATTTGTCTTTAAAATTGATTAGGAAGGCTAGAGAGGAAAGTGAAGTCCTCCACACACGACCTACATCACCCAACCTCTTGACGTCTGTCTCTTCCGTCCCCTAAAGGCAAAGTTTTCTGAGCTTGCGGTGAATCTTGGACATGCAAGAAAAGACTTGACTAGTGGAAAGGCCAAGTAGGTTCTGCTTATACATTGCTTGATTATTTTACTATTGTACATATCCGGTTATATTTTTGAGAATACATAAATGTTTTTTTTTTCAATCATTCATATTTTTATCAGATATGCACTTGTTCTCTTAACTGCCGAAGAGAAGATTTTTTTCTCCATATGCTATCAAGGAGGCTTCCCGGAAAACTGGGATTTTCCCGTTCAATTCAGATGCCATTGACCACAAGCAACTAGCTCCAAAGTGTTCATCTGAATTAATAGAAAAGCAAGGTGACCAAGTTATTCACAAGAAAGTCTCTATGTTAAAAATGAATGAATAGAAATTAATATCACGGCAAATAAATTATTTAGACAAATTTTAATCTTTAAATTTTAATCTTGCAAGATGTGTTTGATGAACTCAAGTGGCCTGAGCAAGACCATTTCTAATAAATAATTATGCAATTTAACTCCTTTAAATAAAACTTACTCTTTTAAGCAATACGGTTTATTCACTTCACTTCCCATGTCATAAAGATGATTTAAGCAGTTGTGCAACATCTGTACTGTGTCATGCATGTGGCCACTTCATCAAACAAACCCATTGGTTCAACAAGGGCTCATATCATCCAACTCGGCCGATGTGTTTTTGCCCATATTCACCAACCATCTGAAGAAAAGGAGGAAATCCAGTGTTCTGACAGGATTTTTTAACGAGAAATATTTCCATAGGACATGAATGCCCCGCCGAGGATGTATAAGTAATTAAAAGCGGTCGGACTTATAGTTACTTGGGAATGAAAATATAGGTGAGATCCAGCATCTGAAGCAAGTCTGGTAGTGTCCATCCCTAGATGCTTCATCCATGAAAGTTTGGTTAAGGTAGGGCTTATAGTTACTTGGGAATGAAAATATAGGTCAGATCCAGCATCCGAAGCAATTTTGGTAGTGTCCCTCCCTAGATGCATCATCCTTGCAAGTTTGATTCAGGTAGGGCTTATAGTTCCTTAGGAATGGACCTGCTTCAAAAACTTTAACCTGGTCACTCATCTGGAAAGTGTAGGTCAGATCCAGCATCCTCAGCAAGTCTGGTATTGTCCATCCTTAGATTCATCATCCATGCAAGTTTGGTCCAAGTAGAGCTTATAGTTCCTTAGGAATTGACCTGCTCCAAACTTTAACCTGGTCATTCATCTGGAAAATGTAGATCAGATCCAGCATCTGAAGCAAGTCTGGTAGTGTTCATCCCGAGATGCATCATCCGTGGAAGTTTGTATCAATATGTGAAGTTTGATAACACCATCTTGAATGGTATGTTTAAAACTGAGCTAAACACTAATTTAAGAAAAGTGAGGTCAAGGACAAAGGAAAGGTCAAGGTCAACAAATGTTGATGCAGTTGCATAGCCCTCATCAATATCTATCAGCATATGAAGTTTGATGAAAACATCTTGGATAGTTTCTTTGAAACTTAGCCTTGAACAGAGCTAAACACAAAGTGTGACGGAAGGACAGCAGGACGGAAGACGAACATGGCATAAAAATAACTTTTTAAATATATTATGGTTTGAAGAACAGCGTGACACTTTGCTTTGTGGGGCGTGCAAAAAAATTTGTGTGCTGATTATCATATCACTCATCGATTGGCTGTTCGATTTCAATGAGATGAATGGTAGCATATCAATCACAGAACCTAGGAACGCACCAACCATTAATAATCTATGGTATTTACTACTTTGTTTACAACTACAAATTTTTTTAAGTGTCATCACTCAGTCAAAACCCCGTTGTGTATTGAATCTACTACATGTACATGCTCTCATACCTTAAATAAAACTAAAAAAAAGCATTAACATTGAGAAAAAACGTTTATTTCATTTGTCTACAATGTGCATCTTCATTTGTCTACGCAGTTATGATAAGGCTGTCCGAAGGCTTAAAATGACTTAAAAATATACTTTTATTTTGAGCTAGATTTTAATTTCAATATGTTGTCCTTGTTTTAAATTGCAGTCAACTTGAGAGAACAGTTAAATCAGGTATTATAATAAATCATTTCTGTGATGTCAGATGACTGTGTTGATCAC